>NW_024386732.1:0-141594 GCF_900408965.1 Simochromis diagramma
GCAATCACCTTCCATGCCGAGGTAGTGCAGTTTCCATACCAGACAGTTATACAGTTGGTCAGGATGCTCTCAATGGTGCAGAGATAGAAGTTCACCAGGATGTTGGAGGACAGGTGGTTCTTCATCAGAGTCCTCAGGAAGAAGAGGTGCTGGTGAGCCTTCTTGAGACTCCAGCTTGGAGCAGTTGGTCGTCCACATGAGATCCATCGTTGTCACACCGGTGTTCATTGTAATTGTAGATGAGCAGTGGTTATCCCGCTGGACATGTTGGGGCCGGTTGGTCAGGAATAGGGATGGGTATCGTTTAGGTTTTGTCCGAAACCAGTGCCAAACCGGTACTTTTCAAACAGTGCCGGTGCTTAAACGGTGCTCAAACCGGTGCTTAAAGAATGGAGAACGCAAACATTCTCCAAAAACCTCTCATGTTTAGCTGTTCTGTTGTGGGTTTTTTGTTTGTTTGGTTTTTTTTGTAAAATCAGGACCTCCAGCCTTGTGGACATTAATCCTGCTCAGCACCGCTCCTACATCGGTGGGGGAGCGAGTCAGTGGTTGGTGGTCCGGCGTCACGTCTGCTTTGGTTGTAGTTGTTGGATTCCCTTGCTCAAAATGAGCATAAAGGTTGTGGAGTTTGTTGAGGAAGGAGGATGCAGGGGAGGGTTTGTTGGTCTTGTAGTCTGTAATGGTCTGGAGTCCTTGCCACATGTGTCGGGGGTTGGAGTTGGAGAAGTGTTCTTCTACCTTCTTTTTGTAATGGTGTTTGGCTTTTTTGATACCTCTCTTTAGCTTAGACCTAGCTGTACTGTAGGCATCTCCTGACCTGAAGGCAGTGTTGCGGGCCTTCAGGAGGAGAATGTGGAGTTAATGTAATCCGTAAATTTTGGTATGTCCTGAAATTTGATTTTCACCCAGGGGTCATCCACATACCAGAACCATGACTTGGTGTTCCTGTGTAGGATAACTACCCAGGAACCATGACGGTACTGGGTCTGAGACCCAGTTTTTTGTGTATTTCTGTTTTATTTTGTTGATTATTGTATTTTTCTCTGTTTCATGTTTTATCCTAAAGGGGTCTGGTGTTTCTGACTGTAATACTGGCCATTATGCAAAATAGGTGGAATTAAGATGCAGTTCCAAAAGCAAACACAATTGATCAGTGCTGAGAGTGGTCCTGTTGCTGAGGTTAGGGTGATCCTGTAATCTCTTACAAACTACCTCCAACGCTTCGATGACTGGGATGCAAATGAAGATAGATGTAACATCTCTCTTCACTGTACAAATGTTCTGTTTATAAGGTTGGGGAAACCTGCTGTCAGCTGAGACTGAAGAAGTCGCTTGGATGAGTGACGAGAATTTTCTCCCACTGAAAATGTCCAGATGAATAGAATCAACCTGGATGATTAAGCACGCATCAAGACATTTTCTTAATATTTTTAAAATGATAGCAGCACAAAATAAAAATTTAAGCAGCAAAAACGTTTGACATCAATTTTCTTTGATTTGGGTGATATGGGGGGGCTTGTTGACCTTTACATTTTCATTAATATCTTTAAAATGATAGCGGCACATACTAAAAATTTTACAGCACAAACCAGCACAAAAGTTTGACATCAATTTTGTTTGTTTCCGTCAATGTGGTTGACGTCTGATGACCTCTAGAAATTTTTATTAATATCTTTAAAATGATAGCAGGACAAACAAAAAATTTTGCAACACAATCCAGCAGAAACGTAGCACAAATGTTTGACATCAACTTTTTTTGATTTGGGTGATGGGGGGGGGGGGCTGGTTGACCTTTACATTTTAATTGATATCTTTAAGACAGAAGCAGCAGCAACTTCACTCACATGAAAAGAGGTGAAAAAGTTTAAGAAATGTTGCCACGAGCAGGGTTGGAACCAGGGCCTCCTGGCCTCAATTCAATTCAATTTTATTTATATAGCGCCAAATCACAACAAAAGTCCCATCAAGGTGCTTCATGCGGCTACTCATCTGCCTGAGCCAAATGGGCTCTCAGGTAACTGAAAAGAGGTGAAAAAGCTGAAAATTGTGCTGACAAGAGGTGAAGCAACTGAAACTTGTGATGAAAACAGGTGAAAAAGCGGAACTTTCTGCTAAAAAGAGATGAAAAAACAAAATTCAGCTGAAAACAGTCCAAGAAGCTGAAAATTTTGCTGAAAAGAGGTAAGGAAGCTGAAGTTTTAGCTGAAAACAGCTGAAGAATCTGGAATTTTGGCTGAAAAGGGGTGAAAAAGCTAAAATTTGTGTTGAAAAGAGCTAAAAAAAAAAAGTTTAACTGTTAACTGAAAAAAAATGTTGCCATAAGCAAGATTTGAACGCCGTTCTTAAGCTCTGAGAACGGCTGCTTATCTCACTGAGCTTAAACACAACTCACCCCAGTGAGCCAGATCAGCAAAGACACTAGTAATTTGGTCACAGTCATCAAAATGGGCCAAATAAATGGCGTATAAAGCTAAATATTACAAGTATAACAGTTATGAGCACCAAATGATATAGCAGGCATCAACTGAAGGAGCTGAAAAATTAGTTGACAAGAGCTGACAAAGTTGTATTTTGTGCAGAAAAGAGGTGAATAAACTTAAATTTGTGCTCAAAACATGTTAAGAAGCAGAACTTTGTGCTGAAAAGAAGTGAAGACACTTAATCTTCTAGGTGAAATACTATGATTGGGCACAAATACTATGCTTTGGCAGAATTACTTTGTTTGAGCACAAATTGTATGATTTGGCTCAAATACTATGATTTGGCAGACATACTATGTATGTACAGTGGGGCAAAAAAGTATTTAGTCAGCCACCGATTGTGCAAGTTCCCCCACTTAAAATGATGACAGAGGTCAGTAATTTGCACCAGAGGTACACTTCAACTGTGAGAGACAGAATGTGAAAAAAAAAAAATCCATGAATTCACATGGTAGGATTTGTAAAGAATTTATTCGTAAATTAGGGTGGAAAATAAGTATTTGGTCACCTCAAACATGGAAAATCTCTGGCTCTCACAGACCTGTAACGTCTTCTGTAAGACGCTTTTCTGTCCCCCACTCGTTACCTGTATGAATGGCACCTGTTTGAACTCATCATCTGTATAAAAGACACCTGTCCACAGCCTCAAACAGTCAGACTCCAAACTCCGCCATGGCCAGGACCAAAGAGCTTTCGAAGGACACCAGGAAAAGTATTGTAGACCTGCACCAGACTGGGGAGAGTGAATCTACAATAGGCAAGCAGCTTGGTGTGAAAAACTCAACTGTGGGAGCAATCATCAGAAAATGGAAGACATAGAAGACCACTGATAATCTCCCACGATCTGGGGCTCCACGCAAGATCTCATCCCGTGGGGTCAAAATGATCATGAGAACGGTGAGCAAAGATCCCAGAACCACACGGGGGGACCTGGTGAATGACCTGCAGAGAGCTGGGACCAAAGTAACAAAGGTCACCATCAGTAACACACTACAACGGCAGGGAATCAAATCCCGCAGTGCCAGACGTGTTCCGCTGCTGAAGCCAGTGCATGTCCAGGCCCGTCTGAAGTTGGCCAGAGAGCACATGGATGATACGGCAGAGGATTGGGAGAATGTCATGTGGTCAGATGAAACCAAAGTAGAACTTTTTGGTATAAACTCAACTCGTCGTGTTTGGAGGACGAAGAATACTGAGTTGCATCGCAAGCACACCATACCTACTGTGAAGCATGGGGGTGGAAACATCATGCTATGGGGCTGTTTTTCTGCCAAGGGGTCAGGACGACTGATCCGTGTTAAGGACAGAATGAATGGGGCCATGTATCGTGAGATTTTGAGCCAAAACCTCCTTCCACCAGTGAGAACTTTGAAGATGAAACGAGGCTGGGTCTTCCAACATGACAATGATCCAAAACACACCGCCCGGGCAACAAAGGAGTGGCTCCGTAAGAAGCATTTGAAAGTCCTGGCGTGGCCTAGCCAGTCTCCAGACCTCAACCCCATAGAAAATCTGTGGCGGGAGTTGAAAGTCCGTGTTGCTCGGCGACAGCCCCAAAACATCACTGCTCTCGAGAAGATCTGCATGGAGGAATGGGCCAAAATACCAGCTACTGTGTGTGCAAACCTGGTAAAGACCTATAGTAAACGTTTGACCTCTGTTATTGCCAACAAAGGTTATGTTACAAAGTATTGAGTTGTATTTTTGTTATTGACCAAATACTTATTTTCCACCCTGATTTACAAATAAATTCTTTACAAATCCTACCATGTGAATTCATGGATTTTTTTTTTCACATTCTGTCTCTCACAGTTGAAGTGTACCTCTGGTGCAAATTACTGACCTCTGTCATCATTTTAAGTGGGGGAACTTGCACAATCGGTGGCTGACTAAATACTTTTTTGCCCCACTGTAAATGACGCTCCGCAATGTGGTGACGTCATTCGGGGCGACTGGAATCGAAAAGGGAATCGTTTGCAAAACTGGCAAACAATTCCAAGGAATTGAAACAGTGGGAACCGGTTCTCAACAAGAACCGGTTTTCCATACCCATCCCTATACAAAAACTGATTTACAAAATATTTATGACCACGATTTGAGTCCATAATTCAGTTCTAGGGTCAAATGGTGGAGAGTCCAAGATTTAAAGCCCATCAGAGTATCCCCCCCCCCAAGGAGGGACAATGATCGTCTACCAAATCACATGAGCCAAGGTGTGATCCAAGGTATGAAAACCGGTGTGGGTCACAATTAGGGATGGGTAGCGGTATCCGGTGCCATTATGGCACTGGTTCTGACATAAACTGTAGTAGCCAGACCGAAAAGCAGCGCAAATGTTGGTGCTTTATGTCGGTGCATTTTTTTTTCTTGAGATGTCATACACTTTGGATTCTAGCCAATCATTTTACCTTTCCAAGGATAGTAGGCGGGCCCATGTACATAGCTTCTTTTAGAGCAGAGCTACAGATCAAAAATGCCCAAGGCGGAGCAGTCAAAAGTCTTGCTGTACTTCACAGCAAAAGACGCAAACTCCTAAGTCTTCAACAAGTGCTTTAAGGTGATACTGTGAAAAGGAGGTAACACCTCGAATCTGATGAAACACCTGGCGACCCATAGCGTTTTTTTTTTTTAAACCTGAGAAATGCACCATATTTGATAGCTTGCTACAAGACTTCGGACCCGGAGTTAGCAACATCCCCCAAGAACCCGAAGAGTAGAGTCCTGGCCCTTACCCTGCCAGTATAGCAGAAATTATGATCGATGATGATGGCAGTAGCAGCCACTCTTCTCTGGGAAAGTTGCTTAATGTTGTTCGAGTGTAATTTACATTGAGTAAGTTAACCACGTTATTAAATTAATGCACGTAAGGTGAACTAGCAAACACGGCTGTCTTCTTGTTTGATAGAGTGATACCATATATGCCCTATAGCTTCAGAAAAGGCTAACATTGTTATCTTTTTACAAAAAGCTAAACATGAGAGGTTTTGGGACAAAGTTTGTGTTTTCCATTGTTTAAGCACCAGTTTCCATGGGGATTAAACCTGGCAGTCTCCACCATTTGACCCTAGAACTGAAGAATCTTCTCGGATGAGAGGTGAAACGTCTTCAAGCAACTTAAAGAAGTCCAGACGTTTTTCTTTCCAAGATCCTTAAACTACGATGACCTGAATGATTGAGAACCTTCACAGACATATTTCCATTGAGTTATTGATTCTGTCATAAATCAGTTAACATAAACTAATGTAAGTCTACTAATGGAATAAAATATGTTTTTAAAATTTTAACTTTAAGCACTTATTTCTTAAATCTAGCTTCACAGGCAGTGTTATCAAAATTTGATTTTATATGTGCAGCATTTCATGTCCTCTTTAAGTGCAAATATGGAGATACAGAAATATATCATTTTTAGAAATGCCCAATAGACACCTAAATATGAAATCTGGATATTTTCTCACTACCAGTATAAAAAAGGTAAAGTAGCCCTAATTCTCTAAAATGACATGTGCAAACAAAAGTTGTTGCTTTGAAAAATCTTTAGTATATATATATTTCATAGTGTAATAATTTACCCAAAGGAAAATTAAAGTCTATTAAGGCTGGTGTAATACAAATCTGATTTTAATTGATCATCGGTGGAAAAGACTGAATCCTGACCTGAGAGTTTGAAGTTTGCAGTTTGGACCTCTTACTGCAGCTGACACAAGCTTTGCCCCTGAATCCCACAGGTTGTTGTTACTCAGGTCCAGCTCTCTCAGCCTAGAGAACTGGGTGTTGATAACTAGGGGCAGAGTTTCACAACTTCTCTCTGAGAAGTTACATAGACTCAGTCTGGAATACAAACAATGGACAATATAACTAACATTGTCATACAACTGTACTTTGGATGCAGTGATGATTTACTAGATTTAGCAATATTTAATCCTGTTTTTTTTTTCAGAAATCCTTTACGTCTTACTAATATACAAGAAATATATGAACTTCAGCTTTACTGCCTTAAAAATTTTAATTGATTATTTTTGTCATCTGATGAAAAATAAAATGGCAATTGGTCAAACCTCAGTCTTTCCAGTATACAATCTGGACTCTCCAGTCCAGCAGACAGAAGCTTCACTCCTGTATCCTGCAGACTGTTGTTACTCAGGTCCAGCTCTCTCAACTTTGAGGTCTGAGTCCCGAGAACTGAGGATAGAGCTTCACAGCTTGTCTTTGAGAGGTTGGAGGCACTCAGCCTGAGAAAATTAAAATAAATGACTTTTTAAACATACATACACACACATATATACACATATACACACATATACACACACATACATATATATATAAATAAATAAACGTGGTGAGTTAAATCTTTAAAGGTGAGTTAAAGATCACTCTATTAAAAAAAAAAAAAAAAAAAAAAAAAAAAAAGCCAGTATGGCACCAGAAACACGTAAAGTGCAACAAATTGCACTTTAAATCCTGCGGCGCCATCTGCTGGTCAAAGGATGTTGTTGCTCTGAGGGTCTCAAATAAGTGGATTCATGAGCGAGGTCAAGAGTTCAGAAGACCCTGTGGCCTGACAGAAGTGGACTGAAACTGACTTTACTCCTACACAGCACCCATGCTATCTTGCATAGATGGAGAGCGCTTTAGGTTGAAGTTGTAAAATGTTGCTTTTTTTGTTTCTTTCTTTGTTTTTTGTTTGTGTCACTGAGGGGGTTCAGGCCTATGCAGAACAGCAGTGGGGACAGAGTCTCCTTGGTAGATCCCGCACTTGATGGTAACTTGTGCTATGGGTTGGATTTGGCCTCTAGTGCTGTACCCCACATCCCCATTGAGTTCCTGATGAAGGCTCTTAGGGTCCTGTTGATCTTGTACAATTCAAATTTTTATTTGTCACGTACACAGTCATACACAGTACGATATGCAGTGAAATGCTTAGACAACTGCTCGTGACCTAAAGAGGGGGGGAAAAAAAAAAAAAAAAAAAAAAAGGAAAAGGCTATGAATAAGATAGGAAATAAATATGAAAAATTAAAGTGTAAATTTAACTAGGAAGGAATAAAATATAAAAAATTAAGGTTAAAATGAAATAACTGTACAACACAAATTAGAATGAAGGGTAAATTTAACTGGGAAAGAATAAGATAAAATATATAAATTAAAGTTGAAAATAAAATGACTGTACAAAATACACAATATAGAACTATATAAGAATGTAAGAGAAATATAAATAAATATATACACAATAACAGCAGCTGTACAAGTATTAACTGGAAATGAAGAATATAATGTCCAGTGTTGTGCAATCCACATTATGTCTTGTGCAGTGCAAATATGCTTAAGGTGATTTAAGTGATGAAGTGAAAACAATGTCCAGAATGTCCAGTGTGTGTGTAAGAACTATATGTGTGAGTCAGTACTGTGTGGTGGTGTGATTGTGATTGAGAGACCGCATCGCCTGCGGGAAGAAGCTCCTCCTCAGTCTCTCTGTGTTGGTTTTCAGGGAGCGGAATCGCTTTCCTGACCTCAGCAGAGAGAACAGTCCGTTGTTGGGATGGCTGAGGTCCTTCACCATCTTCCTGGCCTTGGTCCAGCACTGCCTGCTGTAGATTGAGTGCAGGTCAGGGAGCTCGGAGTGGATGGTGCGCTCAGCTGACCGCACAACCCTCTGTAGAGCTCGTCTGTCCTGCATGGTGCTGTTCCCGAACCAGGTTAAGATGTTTCCCGTCAGGATGCTCTCTATGGTGCACGAGTAAAAGTTCCTGACCACCTTGGAGGGCAGTTGGAAGTCTCTCAAGCGTCTGAGGTGGTAGAGACGCTGACGGGCCTTTTTCACCACGGTGTTGATGTGACAGGACCATGACAGGTCCTGCGTGATGTGAACTCCGAGGTATTTGAAGCTGTCCACTCTCTCCACTGGGCACTCGTTGATGACAGGGGTCTGGTAGTTCCTCTCTCTCAATTCTAGGAATTCCAGTATCCAGCTGTGGGAGACTGAGCCATAGGCCTTCTTGTAATCAATCCAGGCAGTGCACAGGTTGGTCAGCCTGGTCTTGCAGTTTCGGCTGACAGTTTTGTCTACCAGTAGCTGGTGTTTTGCGCCTCTGGTATTCTTGCCAATCCCTTTCTGTGCCCCACTCATGTATTGACCCATGTGCCTGTTCATCTTAGCTGATATGATGCCTGACAGGAGCTTCCATGTAGTACTGAGGCAGGTTGGTTGATCTGATTTCCTCGTGTTGGTGTTGTTTCCAGAGCATCATACTAAATGTTGTTCCAGGATCAACATTGCAAGTGACCAATCAAAATGTTGTGACGTCATACTTTTGCGACTTCGGGAAAAAGCGGCGTAAAACAAAAAACTGTTCTAAAGCTGCGTGAAACCGCCTCTGTCTGCCGATCAACGGACCCTGACCCTAACCCTAACCCTAACCGTAACCCTTTAATAAACAGTAAGCAGAATTGATATTGTCCTTGCAACATTGGAATTTCATAAATGCACGAATGGCTTGGCGCGCAAAAGAATAACGTCACAACAATGTGATTGGTCACTTGCAATGTTGAACCTGGAGCAACATTTTCATGATGGTCTGGGAACAACACCAACACGAGGAAATCAGATCATCCGAGGCAGGTTATTGGTCGGTAGTTGGATGGGACCGGTCCCTCCTTGGAGTCCTTGAGGATCAGGACCGTCCGACCTTCAGTTAGCCATTCCGGGTGTTTCTCTTCAACTAGCAGCTAGTTCACTTGTGCGTCCAGACGCTCATGGAGTGCAGTCAGCTTCTTCAACCACTAGGCGTGAACCATGTCGGGGCCTGGTTTTGTCCAATTCTTCATACTGGAGACCCTTGCTTGGATGTCTGCCACCATGATGGTTACTGGACCCTGTTCAGGAAGGTTGCTATGGTCTGCCCTCAGATACACTAGCCACTGAGCATTGCCGTTATGGGTTAGAATAGAATAGAATAGAATGCCTTTATTGTCACTATACAGTTGCACAATGAGATACAGAGCATCTCCTACTCAGTGTAAACATGCTGGGGGGGGGGGGGGGGGGGTACAATTCCACAGCGCTATGTACATATGGACAGTATTAACAAAGGGAAAAACACATATATATATATATATATATATATATATATAAAATGTACAATATATAAGACGTAAGTAATATGTAATAAATAGTGTTATGTATATACAGTTGAGTTATTGCACATGGAATTGGTATAAATAGTGTTATGTATATACAGTTGAGTTATTGCACATGGAATTGGTATTGCACAGTGGTGGTCCATAGAGGAAGTGGGAAGTGGGGGGGGCTGTGTTATCTGTGCATGTGTGAGTTCAGGGTGGTTATCGCTTTGGGGAAGAAACTGTTTTTGAGTCTGTGGGTTTTTGTGTTGATGCACCTGTAGCGCTTCCCTGAGGGAAGCAGGCTGAACATGTTGAAGCTAGGGTGGGAGCTGTCCTTGATAATGTTTGCTGCTCTGGTGAGGCAGCGGGAGGAATAAATGTCCATCAGGGACGGGAGAGGGCAGCCGATGATCTTTTGTGCTGTCTTGACCACACTCTGAAGCCTCACTCTATCTGCTTTGTTGCAGCTGCCGTACCATACCGTGATGCAGTAGGTTAGCAGGCTCTCAATGGACGAGCGGTAGAAGGTCAGCAGCAGGTTGGAGTTCAGCTTGTACTTCCTGAGGACTCTCAGGAAGTGCAGCCGCTGTTGGGCCTTCTTGATGACCGCTGAGATGTTTCCTGTCCAGGAGATGTCAGCAGAGATGAGGACACCAAGGAACCGTAAAGTGTGGACCCTCTCCACACACTCCCCATTGATGCAGAGGGGGGCCAAGTCGGTGCTGTGTCTCCTGAAGTCAACAATGAGCTCTTTGGTTTTCTTAGTGTTCAGTGCCAGGTTGTTTTCTGAACACCAGGCTGCCAGCTTCAGGACTTCCTCTCTGTACTCTGCCTCGTCTCCCTTCGAGATGAGTCCGACTACTGTGGTGTCATCAGCAAACTTGATGATGAGAGTGTTGTTGTGGGTCGAACTGCAGTTGTGGGTGTAGAGAGAATACAAGAGGGGGCTCAGCACACAGCCCTGTGGGGAGCCGGTGCTCAGTGTGCGAGTGGAGGAGAGATGAGGGCCGAGTTTTACAGTCTGGGGCCGGTTTGTGAGGAAATCCTTTATCCAGGCAGGGAGGGAGGCCAAGAGTGACCAGTTTGGTGATGAGGATGTCCGGGATGATTGTATTAAAGGCTGAGCTGTAGTCCACAAAGAGCATTCGGACGTAGCTTTGCCGCTGCTCTAGGTGATTCAGCACAGAGTAGAGGGCTATGACGATGGCGTCTTCTGTGGATCTGTTTGCACGGTATGCAAACTGGTGGGGGTCGAATTCTGGGGGGGATGCTCTTAGTACCTTGCCAGGTACTCCGTCTGGACCGGCCGTCTTCCTGGGGTTCACTGCTAGGAGGACACGTCTGACCTCGTGCTCTGTTACAGTGAGTGGAGCGGTGCAGGAACCAGGTGAGGATGAGGATGGGAGCAGGGCTGAAGCAGATGAGTGTTGCTGTTGTGGTGTTTCAAAGCGGGCGAAGAAGCTGTTTATTTCCTCTGCCAGCTGCCCACTCGGGTTTTCTGTTTTCGCAGTGCTGCCTCTGTGGTTGATGATGTCTTGCATTCCCTGCCACACCTCCCGTGTGTTGTTGCTGGACAGGTGGGACTCGATGTTCCTTTTGTGTTCTGACTTGGCTTTTTTAATCCCCCTTTTCAGGTCAGCTTGAGCAGCCCTGTACAGAGCTCTGTCACCTGACCTGAAGGCGGCATCACGGGCTTTGAGGAGTGAGCGGACCTCGCTGGTCATCCAGGGTTTTTGATTTGGGAAAACCCGAATGCTTTTGTCCACTGTCACATTTGCAGTACAGAACTTGATGTAGTCCAGTACCGATCCTGTGAAAGTTTCTAGGTCCTGGTGTTCAAATATGTCCCAGTCTGTCTCTGTGAAGCAGTCCTGTAGTTTGGAGAGAGCATTTTCCGGCCAGGTTGTTACAGTCTTTGTGGTGGGCCTGGCACTGCGCCTGAGGGGGGTGTAGGCTGGGGAGAGCAGGAGGGAGAGATGGTCGGACTGACCGAGGTGGGGGAGGGGTATGGCTCTATATGCATGCTTGATGTTGGAGTAAACATGATCTAGAGTGTTTTCTCCTCTGGTGGGACATTTGATATGCTGATAGAACTTTGGGAGTACAGTCTTTATGTTGGCCTTATTAAAATCACCTGCGATAATGTGAACACTGTCCGGGTGGGCCCGCTGCTGTTCGTTAATGGTGTTCAGCAGGATAGAGAGCGCCGTGTTTACGTTGGCATCGGGTGGAATGTACACAGCCATGATGATCACTACTGTTAGCTCTCTCTGTAGAAAGAAAGGCCGGCATCTTACCGACATGTACTCGAGGTTCGGGGAGCAGTGACTGTTTATAATTGTCCCGTTGTTGCACCAGCTTTCGTGCACGTAAATACAGAGCCCTCCCCCCCTGCTCTTACCGCAGTCCTGTCCCAGCGGAGCAGAGTGCGGCCTGCTAGCTGCATGCTAGCATCGGGTATTCCCGGGTGAAGCCAGGTTTCAGTGATGATCAGGGCACAGCAGTCACGAACATAGCGATTTCCCACTAGTTGTAATTCCAGGTCATCCGTTTTTTGCACGAGGGATCTGGCGTTGGAGAGATAGAGGCTCGGCAGAGGTGGCTTGTGTGATTTGTTTTTTAGCCTCAGCATAATGCCGGACCTACGGCCCCGCTTTTGCTTCCTCTCCCTCCGTCTGCGCCTCCGCCTAGTCCCGATAACAATCCACGGGGAGCCCGGTGGTCTCGCTATGTGATCTGGGATGTTGTGTGTGTGAAGAAAGTCCAGTGAAACAGATGTTTGATGCTCGTCACCGATGTCTATGAGGCTCTGGCGGGTGTAGCAAACTTTGAAAGTAGAGCCGAAAAATAAGAAAGACATACAAACTAAGCAAACTAAACAAAAAAAAAGGAATACTGAGACTGAGAGCCGTAAGCCGCTGCAACAGTGTGCGCCGCCATCTTGGAAAAAGTTGCGTCCTTCTTCCTGTTCTGTGGAGAACAGCTGGTTTATTCTCCTGCCTTCTATCTCTCTGGTGTACCTCCTCAAGTAGCTGGCCAAGGCTGTGAGTCTTTGCTTGGCAGCTTCCAAGGCCTCAGGTATGGACAGCTTGCTTAATTTTTTTTTTTTTTTTAAATGCACCTTCTTTGTCGCACCTTTCTGCAACTCCGTTAGTTGGTTAACCACCCTCCGTGCTACTTTGATCTTGCCAGATAGATAGATAGAAAAATAGGAAGAACAAATGGTGCAGTACAACACATTCTCACTAGGGGTGGGCTTTGATAATCGGTTTATCGATTAAAATTGATTCTCGATTGGATTACGTAATATCGACTAATTAAAATTTATTTTGCCCGAAACACCAGAATCTCAGGTTAAACCTCACAAAATTTTGACAACCACCAAACAGCTAAAACAGTAAATGAGAGCAGGTACATGGATTCTGCACAAAGACATCAGTTTTAGGTGTTTTTCTCTTGCAAGTCTACCATTGGTTGCAGCGCTGTCCCTCGCTTTTTTTTTTTACTTACTTCCGAAAAGAAAGAAAAGAAAGCCTCATTTCTGCTATACAATAGGCTACTAAACAAATTTTAAATTTTTTAAAATTATGCAAAATTGAAAAACGCTTAGCTGTGTCTCTAATAAAACCACTTCAGCAGCATCAGGTAATGTTCATTTTTATATTAATTGGAATAAATATTTTAACAAAAGAAGTACAAATGTACTTACAGAGCTTTGTTGGAGGCTTTGACCACTGGCAGCAGCCTCAGAAGAGCCTCCTCCGAAGCAGAGTATTTCTTCAGGTCAAACACATCCAGATCTTTTGCTGATGACAATAAGATGAAGACCAGAGCTGACCACTGAGCAGGAGACAGTTCATCTGTGCAGAGACTTCCTGATCTCAGAGACTGTTGGATCTCCTCCACTAGAGAATGATAATTCAGTTCATTCAGACAGTGGAACAGATTGATGATTTTCTCTGCAGACAGATTCTCACTGAGCTTCTCCTTGATGTACTGGACTGTTTCCTGATTGGTCTGTGAGCTACTTCCTGTCTGTGTCAGCAGACCTCGTAAGAGAGTCTGATTGGTCTGCAGAGAAAGACCCAGGAGGAAGCGGAGGAACAAGTCCAGGTGTCCATTAGGACTCTCTAAGGCCTTGTTCACAGCACACTGGTGGAGAGATGGTTTAAACCACCAGGAGGTTGTTTGATCTTCCAGCAGATTGAGTCCAAAGTTGATGATGGTCAGATGGACATGAAGAGCAGCCAGAAACTCCTGAACACTCAGATGGATGAAGCAGAACACCTTGTCCTGGTACAGTCCTCTCTCCTCTTTAAAGATCTGTGTGAACACTCCTGAGTACACCGAGGCTGCTCTGATATCGATGCCACACTCTGTCAGGTCTGATTCATAGAAGATCAGGTTTCCTTTCTGCAGCTGATCAAAAGCCAGTTTGCCCAGAGACTCAATCATCTTCCTGCTCTCTGGACTCCAGTGTGGATCTGTCTCAGCTCCTCCATCATACTTGACCTTCTTCACTTTGGCCTGAACCACCAGGAAGTGGATGTACATCTCAGTCAGGGTCTTGGGCAGCTGTCCTCTCTCTCTGGTTTTCAGCACATCCTCCAGAACTGTAGCAGTGATCCAGCAGAAGACTGGGATGTGACACATGATGTGGAGGCTTCGTGATGTCTTGATATGGGAGATGATCCTGCTGCCCTGCTTCTTATCTTTGAATCTCTTCCTGAAGTACTCCTCCTTCTGTGGGTCAGTGAACCCTCTGACCTCAGTCACCATGTCAAAATACAATGCAGGGATCTGATTGGCTGCTGCAGGTCGTGTGGTTATCCAGAGGCGAGCAGAGGGAAGCAGGTTTCCCCTGATGAGGTTTGTCAGCAGCACATCCACTGAGGTGGACTTTCTAGGGTCAGTTAGGATTTTAGTTTTGTGGAAGTCCAGAGGAAGTCGACACTCATCCAGACCATCAAAGATGAACACAACCTGGAAGTCTTCAAAGCTGCAGATTCCTGCTTCTTTGGTTTCAGTAAAGAAGTGATGAACAAGTCCCACCAAGCTGAACTTTTCCTCTTTCAGCACATTCAGCTCTCTGAAAGTGAATGGAAATATGAACTGGATGTCCTGGTTGGCTTTGTCTTCAGCCCAGTCCAGGCTGTATTTCTGTGTTAAGACTGTTTTCCCAATGCCAGCCACTCCCTTTGTCAGCACTGTTCTGATTGGTTCATCTCTTCCAGGTGAGCCTTTAAAGATGTCTTCTTGTCTGATTGTTGTTTCTGGTCTGTCTGGTTTCCTGGATGCTGTTTCAATCTGTCTGACCTCATGTTCATCATTGACCTCTGCAGTCCCTCCCTCTGTGATCTAGAGCTCTGTGTAGATCTGATTCAGAAGGGTTGGGTTTCCTGCTTTAGCGATGCCCTCAAACACACACTGGAACTTCTTCTTCAGGTTAGATTTAAGGTTACGATGACAAACTGCAGCTGGAAGTTCTGAACAATAATAATAATAAAAATACAATTTCAACAATCAGATTTTACAATGGAACTTCTTTTTCAAGAAAGACTTGAGGTGATGCTGAAGAACTCCAAAAGGAGTTCCTAAAGGAACAAAAGACAGCAGTATCAATGGAATTATTATGTCCACATGCAAATTTATTTTCCCCGGAAATGCGTCTTTGAATACATGTTGGTCAATCTTTTGAGACATTAGTGTGTCATTCACCCAGTAACTTAAATTGTTAGACAAATCCTCTTACTGCTCTGCAGACGGTCAGCCAGCTCCTCCTGCTTCATTCTCTTTAGGAAATTCAGCGTGATATTCACAAATGCCTCTCTGTTGCTGATGCCTCTCTTCTGCTCTTCATCTTTACCCTCCAACATCTCATCATCCTCCCTCTGACTGTTTAAGCATTCTGGGTAATCTGGACTCAGAACCTTCTGAATCATCTTTAGCTCGTTTTTCACAAAAGTGATGATGTTGTCCTCCAGCAGCTGGAACAGAATACTTTATGAATGACTCAATCAGATTGAAATCATGGAGCCAAACATCAGATCCATGTTGGACACACTGACAATCCATCGGTCTACAAAGAGCAGCATGGAGATGAATGTGAACAGAATAGATGTAAAAGTAGTTGTTGTACATGTACAGACCATGAATATGGAGTTGTGTTTTTGGTTCTGCTGGGCAGACTGACCACAGGCAACGTCTGAGCTCTCCTGTTCCACTCTGTGGAGGAATCATGAAGAATTAGTTCACATTATATGACCACCCAAGAGTTAAACACAAGCCAAAGGTTCATTAGGTCAGCTTTTGGATGTTTGGATGTTGAATGAGGTGACTGCCTCTTGTGGTGAATAGGTGTAACTGAGTAACTTTTGATGTACATGTTCAGCCAGAGTTCCAAGTAGAACGAGCAGTTACTAAAATGTGAGATTGTCAGGCTGTATGTGACATTATTGATATATGAGTTAAAGGATAAAGTCGAGGATGACACCCAAACTTTTCACAGAAGAAGAAACAGAAACAGGCAACTTATTTACAGTAATATAGAAACTAGAGATGGCACGATACCACTTTTTTATGTCCGATACCGATACCGATATCATAAATTTGGATATCTGCCGATACCGATATGAATCCGATATAGTGTTTTTTAATCAACAAAACTGTTTTTTAAATATCTTGCTGCATTTTGTATAAGTTCATACTCAAGTTTAAAACAACAACTACACTAAAGCTATTCTGTTATACCTGTATGCAAAAAAAATATTTCATAGTTCAGCAATACTGATCAATCTGATAAACTTAAACCTACACCATCCTCCCTATTCTGGTATTTTAAAGAGTACTTAGCATAAATATTAAGCAACCTAACTAATAGGGTTCCAACTCCCAGCAACAACAAAAATAAATAAATAAAAAATAGGGAACCACCCCTCACGCTCCACCTCATGATGCTTAATCGACGTAATCAACCTTAATTTGATGCAGTGTGAAAAAAATGCACAAATCAATTCTTTTTCAAGAAATATTAAATAGATTCAACATCTTTCTTCAACAAAATTGCAGACTGCACAGATGGTACCTTCCCAAAGGAAAAAGTACTATAGCTTACTAGGTATATTAGACTTAACAGTTACTATATGCAGTAATGGACTTCTATACATTTTACATCAGATTAAAACTTTGGGTGTAAGATTCAGATAAATATTAAATAATTAAAAGCGAGACATTTTAAATGAGAATAAGAAAGAAAAGTATGTCTTTGTGCCCCCTTTTCCCTGTTAATGCCCTATCGGCCCCCCCTGGCTAAACTTTGCTAGATGCGCCCCTGCACAGTTACCAGCGTCAGCTACAGAAAAAGATCCTCGAGTAGAAAGTAATATTAAATAAATTCTAACAACAGCTGATCAAGCTTAAACGTGCTGCTGTTGTTCAGCCGCTGGTTTCCTCTTTCTGGTGCAAAGTGGGCCAAAAGCAAACAAGAGAGACGGAGTCCCGACAGAAAAGCCAATCAGCTGATCATTAAGCAGTTTCATGATTGAAGTAGCAGCCGGAGAGCGAGAGGCAGTCGCTCGTTAAGCTTAACGCAGGAATGCTTTACAAACATTCAGAGATGGACTTACACACTTGCTTTACTTCTCTCGGGATAACTTTGTTGGAGATGAAATGCCAGGTTGCTAGCGAAGCTCCACATGCTATGCTCCGACGTGCTAACGTTCTGAGGTGAGTTACGGCGTGTTGCAAGTTTTGTGAGGTGCTTTCGTGATATTTAATGGATCGGATTACATTTTTTATTTTTCTCCGATATCCGATCCAGTAATTTAGGTCAGTATCGGACCGATACCGATACATAATATCGGATCGGTCCATCTCTAATAGAAACTATTAATTCTGGATAATGTTGATTTAGAGCCCTAATGGAAACTAACCTGCTGAGAAGAATAGAGTGAGAAATAGTCTACTCAGATCGAGGGGAATAAGGAGAATAAGAATGTAAAGTAAACCAGAGTCAGCTGCCATCATTGGTTATTTTTAATCATGCTATGGGAAGGGCGAAAACGAGACCGGAACTGTTCATAGAGATTATTCTTTGTGAAGCAACTATCTTTTCAAAAAATTTTGAGATTAACGGTAAATTGGAAATGGGATGAAAATGATTAAAGTTATTGGGGTCTAAACCTGTTTTTTTTTTCAATATTAGGGTGATGGCAGCAACTTTGAAGGAAGCAGGAACAGTTCCAGTGGTAAGTGAAGAGTAGATGATAGCAGATATAAGGGGAAGCAGAGAGGGTAGACAGGCCTTCACCAGAACTGTAGGAATGGGGACAAGCTGACATGTAGAGGGCTTTGACTTACAGATGAGATCAGAGATATCAGTGACAGAAGGACGTTGGAAATCAGAAAAACAGTGTGATGGGAGTAGAATTACAAAGGAAAAGCTACATGGAACATCAGCAACCAGGTCTTGGTATATTTTGTAAATTTTCTCAATGAAAAATAACATTAAAGGATCACAGAAAGACGATGAATAAAGGTGGGCAGATAGAAAATCTGGTGACCTGAAAGAAGAGTTGAACAGTGAAAACAGTATCATGGTGGAATTTTCATTTGAACTAATTATGTCAGCGTAATAAGCAGAATTTGTTTGATTAATACACTCCTTATAATACAAAACATGATTATTAAACTGTTATGGCCCCTGGCCTTCCTCTATGGAAATCAAAGTGTTCCAGGACTCACGGGTGATTGGCTGGCCAGGGACCTATGCCCGCCCAACTTCATGCAGATCAGATTGTGCCACCACATACACCATTGGCTGCTGCAGGAGCCTTGAATACGATGGACCAATGACACGGCTGCCTGCATTTACGAATACGGAGTATAAAAGGCTGAGTAGTCGTCATTCGTGGGGGACTTGTTGATTTGAATAGACTGTGCAGACTGTCCCTCCTGCCTTTGCCTTGCTGCTCTTTGCAACCTTTGTGTTGAGTAACTGTGAGATGTTTAGATGATTAGTGTTCTACTGGTGTTATTAGTGTTATTTGAATATACGAGTTGTTTGTTATGTTTGTTTAAATCCCCCTATTGCCTAGTGAGTTGTTTCATTAATGGTTTTCAGTTGTGTTAGTAAACCTTATGTTTTTCTTTTTATCTAACCCTCCTGTCTCTGGACTCATTTATGTTACATCCCTTGTTGCCTAGCAGAGCCAGGTCGTAACATAAACATTTCCTTATAAATAGCAAGACCAGTTTTCTTATAGAGACCTTTTCTTTCAGTAGCCCGAGTTGAGATGTAAACCAGGGCTCTGACTGAAAGAATGATACAGGTCTGGTTTTAACCCTTTATGACCGGTCATAGCAGGCACGCTCAATTTTGTGTAACTATTTTTAAAGCCCGGTAGAATTGCAACCACACAAGCTAGTGCAAACGTTCAGATATACGTCAGCACAAAGTGAGGTCATTTTCGCGGAAAATGTAATTTTTTTTTACCTATAGGGCAATTACAAAGATATCCTGGTGCTTTTAAAGTTATTTTTTGAGTTTATGCCTTTGTGTATAGTTTCTGGGACGCTTAGAACTCAAATTACACTGTTGGAAATAGTTTATTCTGATGCACATGCAGTTTTTTTTGCAAATTTGCATTATTATATTTATTTTTGTTTTTCCTGCAGTATATAAAAATTGGTGTATCTCAAAAATAAAACTATAAAGAGGTTCAAATAAATTCCCTGTGGTTGGAAACTATTTTGTGCAACTTTTTTACATTTACATTTTTTTTGCAATTTCAGGGATGTCTCTCTGAAATTTATTCAACTAGAACAATGTGTAAAAAAAACAAAAACAGCAGTTGTAGTTTATTGCACTTTTTTGCAATTTATGTAGTTACTATGGCCTTAATGCATACATATTGTTAAAAGAATAATTGCTTTTAAAAACTGAATATGAATTAGCCTAATTTGAAATTCAATTCATTGGTTTGAAAATGATCACTAAATTGAAATTGAATTTTATGTTTTGAAAATGAATTCATTTGCTTTGAAACTGTATTTTATCTTTCAAAAATGTAGTTCTTGAATAATTTCAGATTCACCTCTCACCATTCAGTTTCAGTTCTACAATTCAATTTCAATTCCAAAATTCAGTTTTTTGGGACTTACATCCGGTTCCGGTTCAAGGGTAATCGAGCGCAGATTAATAGAACTACATTTTACTAGCGGACCGAAAGTGTTACTGACAGGAATCTACAGCATCTTGAGCTGAATTAAGACTTCAGAGGTCATTCGTCATGTCGAATGACCAGCGGATAAACTCTCAGGTTGGTAATAAATGTATTACATGTATAAGAACAAGCGTCATGTTAACAAATGATAGCCGTACAGTAACTTTTATACTTATTGTACCTGTTAGCTAAAAAAGCTAATTTAGCATAGTTTGCCCTGAATTCAGCGTTGACAAACAAATATGATCGACTGTTTCTAGTAGAATTCCAAAGTTGTCATCTTGTACCCTCTCAGAGCCCTGTATGCTTGCAGAGACCCCTACAGTAGGGAAACATGCAAAACGGTGTCCAAACCTTTGTATTTTAGCTTTATTTATGTCTTACACAGCATCCTAACTCTTTACTTAATTTAATAACTAGCTTAAGTGAATAGTTAGTCTAATTCATTAGTGCAGAATTACTGGGTCACCTCTGTTTGAAGTGATATAATATGATATACAACTATCACTGAAACACCAACTTTGTAAATAAACAAACAAAACTTCTCCTTCTCTAACCGTTTGGCCACAGCTGTAGATTACAGTGTCAGTGCTTGTTCACTCTGGACAAGAATTACATTTCTAAATTCTTTGTGCATTTACAGGTAAAAAAATATCTCAAAATGTTTCTAAATGACTGCTTTGTCTTTGAAAAGGTGGTAAGAGCCTGAGGCCAGTGACAGTCCAGTTCTACTCTAAGTACATCCTTACGGTGGCTCACAGGACAAGGACACATTGCTGTCCTGCCAGAAAAGAAGAGAAACTTCAGTCTTCATGCAGTTCAACCACACCTGTCATATTCCGTATGACAGGGGTCTCAAACTCCAGCCTTCGAGGGCCGGTGTCATGCAACTTTTCCATGTGTCCCTGGTGCACCACACCTGAATACAATTAGTAGGTCATTAGCAAGAGTATAGAACTTGACTGCATGCTGAGGTGGCAACCTCTTACCCTACTCAAGTAAATGTAAATGTATGTATGTGGGAACATGTACTTCTAAAAACACATTTATTGCACCATGTTCATTCACTCATGAGCTGCTGTATCATGAATCAAATGGCTGAATTGCCAACTAAGCATGCAGTCAAGTTCTATACTCTTGCTAATGACCTACAGCGGAGTGGTAGATATATATAGCCCTGTACTGCCCTATATTGCACCTTAATTTGTTTTTATATAAATGCGTGGAATGAGTCCTGAGTTGAATGTTTTTAACAGGCAAAAAAGATACTTCAATAAGTAAATAAATAAATGTTAAATTTTTGTCTTTTTTCGCTGATCCGAAAATTGATCCGATCCATGACATAAAACCGTGATCCAAACCGTGAGTTTTTGATCCGTTGCACCAGTACTACTAACAGATTAAATGCAGTGTTGAGGCTGTCATTTTTAGCATCTACATGAATGTTAAAATCACCCACAATAATTATTTTATCTGAGCTGAGCACTAAATCAGATTAAAAAAAAAGTCTGCAAAAATCAGAGAGTAACTCTGTGTAAGGCCCAGGTGGACGATAGATGATAATAGGTAAGACTGGTTTCTGAGTTTTACAGCTGGGATGGACAAGGCTAAGCATCAGGCTTTCAAATGAATTAAAAATCTGTTTTGGTCTTTCGTTAATTAATAGGCTGGTGTGAAAAATTGCTGCCACACCGCCCCCTCGGTCAGGGGGGAGATATCATCACCCCCACCCGAGATTGGGTACAAAGCCCCAAGTGCGATGGGAGAAGGATTGTTGAGTGCGACAGGAACTGACCTGAAAGATAGGATCATGGCCAAGCTTGAAATCTGGATCCCCCAAAGCCGGTTACCAAGATTATGTGAAGCACCCTCAGAAGGTCTGCTAGATGATGTTAATGCAGCATTACGGGTGATACCTACAGCCACGCTTACCGAGACTAATAAGCTGATCTACAATACAGCAGCAGTGATCAGTGAGATGCTTGGCTATAAGTTGAACAGCCACAAGGACCAGTACCCTCCATGGAGAAGGAGGCTAGAGGGCAAGATCAAATTAGCACAGAGGGAGGTTAGCCAACTAACGGAGTTGCAGAAAGGTGCGACAAAGAAGGTGCATAAGAAATACAGCAAGCTGTCCATACCCGAGGCCTTGGAAACTGTCAAGCAAAGACATACAGCCTTGGCCAGCTACTTGAGGAGGTACACAACAGAGATATAAGGCAGGAGAATAAACCAGCTGTTCTCCACAGAACCAGCAATGGTGTACTCTCATTGGCAAGGGAACAATAAGAGAACAGCACCACCAAGGCTGGAGACTGAGCAATACTCGAAGACCATATGAGAGAAGGACGCAACCTATAACGGCAATGCTCAGTGGCTAGTGGATCTGAGGGCAGACCATAGCAACCTCCCTGAACAGGGTCCAGTAACCATCATGGTGGCAGACATCCAAACAAGGGTCTCTAGTATGAAGAGTTGGACAGCACCAGGCCCCGACGTGGTTCACGCCCGCCTACTGGCTGAAGAAGCTGACTGCACTCCATGAGCGTCTGGACGCACAAGTGAACCAGCTGCTAGTTGAAGAGAAACACCCAGAATGGCTAACTGAAGGTCGGACGGTCCTGATCCTCAAGGACTCCAAGGAGGGACCAATCCTATCCAACTACCGACCAATAACCTGACTCAGTACTACATGGAAGCTCCTGTCAGGCATCATATCAGCTAAGATGAACAGGCACATGGGTCAATACATGAGTGGGGCACAGAAAGGAATTGGCAAGAATACCAGAGGTGCAAAACACCAGCTACTGGTAGAAAGAACAGTCAGCCGAGACTGCAAGACCAGGCTGACCAACCTGTGCACTGCCTGGATTGATTACAAGAAGGCCTATGACTCAGTCTCCCACAGCTGGATACTGGAATTCCTAGAATTGTACAAGATCAACAGGACCCTAAGAGCCTTCATCAGGAACTCAATGGGGATGTGGCGTACAACACTAGAGGCCAACTCCAAGCCCATTGAAATTTTGGTTACCTCAACTTCGAACATTTGAGGTTGAGACCTCACCGGAAGTGACACGCCGAGCTGTCAGCAACAGGTTCTCTGAGCAGAAACGTTGGCAAACTTAACATATCTTCTGAAAACGGCAGCTCTCCGTGGATACTAAACTTTGAGAGCGTGTGTGGGAAAACGTCCAGAAGTGGTGGCTCGTAATTTGCGACCTCTCGAAAACTCAGAAGTTGATGTTTTTGAACCATAGCGGTGAGAGAGAGGAAGAGCGCTAGCATCAACTAGCACAAGTCAACATCAAGTGCGGGATCTACCAAGTAGGGCTGGGCCATATTATACCGTTCACGGTAATACCGGTATAATGTTAGGCAACGATAGGAAAATGAAATATCGCGATAGAATATGAGTAAAACGTGCATGCGCAGTGCCTTTGTTTTCATACGCACATGGCCGATTGTTGAGTGAAACAGATGAACCAGAATTGGTTTGTAAAAATGGTGCAACTTCAGTGATGTGGAACTGGTTTGGTGTTTGTCCGTCAGATACACAACAAAGCACATTTTTTTGCAGAACATGCAAGCGGCCGTCGTTATTGTCGTATTTGTCGGACTAAGATGCTCTTAAATCTGGGAGTAATCTGGGTCCTAAACTCCGTATTCTTCAGGTCAAACGAACACTGCAGCATCACTGAGAGTTAAAAACTGTCTAAATTATTTCATCTTTAATAAAAGGATCAGCATTGCTGCTTAACCAGGTGAAACTATAAAGTTTAACTTCCAGGCATCCATGAAAACAAAATGTATTGCATTTAACGGAGTTAGAAGTTAGCAGGAAGCTAGCGGAAGTTAGCTCGCTAGTTTCACTAGTTACCTAAGCATGATATTGCATGTTCTGACTGAGATTTTTGGAAAAATTCAAATGTACAGCTCTGCTATCACTTCCAACATAAATGAAGACAGGAAACTAAACACCCGGTTACGCCAATCGGAGGTCACTAAAATCAATATTGAATCGGTGTGCAACTTTGCCAAAACAATGTCGGACTCTGTAGTTTTCTCTGGTCCCCTCCCCCATCAGACCAGGAGTGACATGTTTAGCCGCATGTTCTCCTTAAATTGCTGGCTGTCTGAGTGGTGTCCCAGAAACGATGTGGGCTTCATAGATAATTGGCAAACCTTCTGGAGGAAACCTGGTCTTGTTAGGAGAGACGGCATCCATCCCACTTTGGATGGAGCAGATCTCATTTCTAGAAATATGGACAAATTTATTAAACCCCCCAAAATATGGCTATCCAGAGTTGGGACCAGGAAGCAGAGTTGCAGTCTTACACGCCTCTCTGCAGCTTCTCTACTCCTGCTACCCCCCCAAAAACCCATCTCCATAGAGACTGTGTCAGCTTCCAAAAAGACAAAAAACAAACTAAAAACCAGCAACAAACAACTTAAACATAAACAATCACAAACAAAGAACAATACAGTATCCACATCTGAACCAAAGAGTAAAACAGTGAAATGTGGATTATTAAATATTAGGTCTCTCTCCTCCAAGTCTCTGTTAGTACATGACTTAATAATTGATCAACAAATCGATTTACTCTGCCTTACAGAAACCTGGTTGCAGCAGAATGATTATGTTAGTTTAAATGAATCAACACCCCCGAGTCATTCTAACTACCAGAAATCTCGAAGCACAGGCCGAGGGGGCGGTGTGGCAGCAATTTTTCACACCAGCCTATTAATTAATGAAAGACCAAGACAGACTTTTAATTCATTTGAAAGCCTGATGCTTAACATTGTCCACCCCAGCTGTGAAACTCAGAAACCAGTCTTACTTGTTATCATCTATGGTCCACCTGGGCCTTACACAGAGTTTCTGTCTGATTTCTCAGACTTTATATCTAATTTAGTTCTGAGCTCAGATAAAATAATTATTGTGGGTGATTTTAACATCCATGTAGATGCTAAAAATGACAGCCTCAACATGGCATTTAATCTGTTATTAGACTCAATTGGTTTCTCTCAAAATGTAAAAGAACCCACCCACCACTTTAATCACACTCTAGATCTTGTTTTAACATATGGCATCGAACCTGAACATTTAACAGTGTTTCCTGAAAACCCTCTCCTGTCTGATCATTTCCTGATAACATTTACATTTACAATTATTGATTACACAGCGGTGGAGAGTAGACTTTATCAAAGTAGATGTCTTTCTGAAAGTGCTGTAACTAAGTTTAAGAATATAATCCACCCACTGGTATCATCTCCAATGCCCTGTACCAACACAGAGCAGAGCAGCTATCTGAACGCTACCCCAACAGAGGTCGATTATCTTGTTAATAATTTCACCTCCTCACTACGTACGACTCTGGATACTGTAGCTCCTGTGAAAACTAAGGCCGCAAATCAGAAGTACCTGACTCCGTGGTATAATTCTCAAACACGTACCCTAAAGCAGATGACTCGTAATCTGGAGAGGAAATGGCGTGTCACAAATCTAGAGGATCATCATTTAGCCTGGAGAAATAGTTTGCTGCTTTATAAGAAAGCCCTCCGCAAAGCCAGAACATCTTACTATTCATCACTGATTGAAGAAAATAAGAACAACCCCAGGTTTCTCTTCAGCTCTGTAGCCAGGCTGACAAAAAGTCAGAGCTCTTTTGAGCCAACCATCCCTTTAACGTTAACTAGTAATGACTTCATGAACTTCTTCACAAATAAAATTTTTATCATTAGAGACAAAATTACCAATAATCATCCCACAGATGTAATATTATCTACAGCTAGTCTTAGTACCATTGATGTTAAGTTAGACTTTTTCTCCAATTGATCTTTCTGAGTTAACTTCAATAATTACTTCCTCCAAACCATCAACGTGTCTTTTAGACCCCATTCCTACAAAACTGCTCAAAGAAGTCCTGCCATTAATTAATTCTTCGATCTTAAATATGATCAACCTATCTCTAATGATCGGCTGTGTACCACAGGCCTTCAAGCTGGCTGTAGTTAAACCTTTACTCAAAAAGCCATCTCTAGACCCAGCAGTCTTAGCTAATTATAGGCCAATCTCCAACCTTCCTTTCATATCAAAAATCCTTGAAAGAGTAGTTGTCAAACAGCTAACAGATCATCTGCAGAGGAATGGTTTATTTGAAGAGTTTCAGTCAGGTTTCAGAGCTCAGCACAGCACAGAAACAGCTTTAGTGAAGGTTACAAATGATCTTCTTATGGCCTCTGACAGTGGACTCATCTCTGTGCTTGTCCTGCTAGACCTCAGCGCAGCATTCGATACTGTCGACCATAATATCCTATTAGAGCGATTAAAACATGCTGGAGGTATTACAGGTACTGCGCTGCAGTGGTGTGTATCATATCTATCTAATAGACTCCAATTTGTGCATGTAAATGGAGAGTCCTCTTCACACACTGAGGTTAATTATGGAGTTCCACAGGGTTCAGTGCTAGGACCAATTCTGTTTACATTATACATGCTTCCCTTAGGCAGTATCATTAGAAGACATAGTATACATTTACACTGCTATGCAGATGACACCCAGCTCTATCTGTCCATGAAGCCAGATGACACACACCAATTAGTTAAACTGCAGGAATGTCTTAAAGACATAAAGACCTGGATGGCCGCTAACTTTCTGCTTCTTAATTCAGATAAAACTGAGGTTATTGTACTCGGCCCTGAAAATCTTAGAAATATGGTATCTAACCAGATTCTTACTCTGGATGGCATTACCTTGGCCTCCAGTAACGCTGTGAGGAACCTTGGAGTCATTTTTGACCAGGACATGTCCTTCAACGCTCATATTAAACAAATATGTAAGACTGCTTTCTTCCATTTGCGCAACATCTCTAAAATTAGAAATATCCTGTCTCAGAGTGACGCTGAAAAACTAGTTCATGCATTTATTACTTCCAGGCTGAACTACTGTAATTCATTATTATCAGGATGTCCAAAAAACTCGCTGAAAAGCCTTCAGCTAATCCAAAATACTGCAGCAAGAGTACTGACAGGGACTAGAAAGAGAGAGCATATTTCTCCTGTTTTGGCTTCCCTTCATTGGCTTCCTGTTAAATCCAGAATTGAATTCAAAATCCTGCTCCTCACATACAAAGTCTTAAATAATCAGGCCCCATCTTATCTTAATGACCTTGTAGTACCAGATCACCCTATTAGAGCACTTCGCTCTCGCTCTGCAGGCCTACTTGTTGTTCCTAGAGTATTTAAAAGTAGAATGGGAGGCAGAGCCTTCAGTTTTCAGGCCCCTCTTCTGTGGAACCAGCTTCCAGTTTGGATTCAGGAGACAGACACTATCTCTACTTTTAAGATTAGGCTTCAAACTTTCCTTTTTGCTAAAGCATATAGTTAGGGCTGGACCAGGTGACCCTGAATCCTCCCTTAGTTATGCTGCGATAGACGTAGGCTGCATTGAGTTTTTCCTTTCCAGTCACCTTTCTCACTCACTATGTATTAATAGACCTCTCTGCATTGAATCATATCTGTTATTAACCTCTGTCTCTCTTCCACAGCATGTCTTTATCCTGTCTTCCTTCTCTCACCCCAACCGGTCGCAGCAGATGGCCCCGCCCCTCCCTGAGCCTGGTTCTGCCAGAGGTTTCTTCCTGTTAAAAGGGAGTTTTTCCTTCCCACTGTCGCCAAAGTGCTGCTCATAGGGGGTCATATGATTGTTGGGTTTTTCTCTGTATCTATGAAGCGCCTTGAGGCAACTTTTGTTGTGATTTGGCGCTATATAAATAAAATTGAATTGGAAGGACAGGCCCCTGCATGGAATGTACCACCGGCAGATAGAGGAGGTGGCTGACATCCAGAAATCCTACCAGTGGCTGGACAAAGCTACATACATATACAAACACAGAACGACGACTATGTGAAGTACTAGATCTAGTCTAGTAGATCTCAGAAGATCTAGATCATGTGACTGCACTACAGAAACACGCAGAAAAGGTGAACGGATGTTCTTTACATGCATGGTTCCAGCTGTGAAGCATGAAGAAGAACATGTGATGGTGTGGGGATGCTTTGCTGGTGACAATGTTAGGGATTTATTCAAGATTTAAGGCACACTGAACCAGCGTGGCTACCACAGCATCCTGCAGCAACATGCCATCTAATCCAGTTTACGTTTAGTTAGACCATCATTTATTTTTTAACAGGACAATGACAAGAGAATGATGGAGTGCTGTGCCAGATGGCATGAACTCCACAGTCACCTGACCTAAAACCCAATGAAGATGGTTTGGGATGAGATGGTCCACACAGCAAAAGCAAAATTGACTGAATGGACTGATTCTTATAAAGCGCTTTTCTACTTCTCCTGGAGTACTCAAAGCACTCTATACCACATGCCACATTCACACAAGCACTGTCTTCTATGCTTTAACCCTTTAAGGCCTACCATAGAACCAAGTCTGCCAGAGCTTATATTATATTTTTACATGCTGTAGTGCCATTTGTGGAAGCAATTCAAGTTGCTATACATCAATAAAACTGTTATAGCCCAAATTTTAATATATGTATGCATTGAATCCATAGTAACTACATAAATTGCAAAAAAGTGCAATAAACTACAAAAAATTTAAAATAGTTTTTGGGGTTTTTTTTTTTTGGCTCTTTAGATATATTTCTAGTTAGAGAAATTTAAGAGGCTTATCCCTCAAAACAGTAAATACAAAAAAGTTGCACAAAATAGTTTCCCACCACAGGAAATTTATTTTGTTTCTTCATAGTTTTATTTTTGAAATACACCAATTTTTATATACTGCAGGAAAACGGAAAATAATTATAATGCAAATTTGCAAAAAAGATAGACGAGCTGGCCCTGATGAGAAGCATGAACAGAGACTTTGCCTCCTCCTGTGTCTTATGTTTTACGGAGTCGTGGCTCTGTGAGGACATCCCGGACAGCGCGCTCAAGCTGGAGGGCTTTCATCTGCTGCGCGCGGACCGGCAGGCCTCTCTCTCTGGTAAGACCACAGGTGGAGGTCTCTGCTTCTACATCAATAGTGGCTGGTGCACAGAAGTAACAGTGATCGCTCAGCACTGCTCTTCCTCTCTGGAATACCTTTTTATTCACTGCAAACCGTTTTATTCTCCGCGGAAGTTTGCTTCATTCATCCTGGCCGCTGTTTACATCCCACCAGATGCGGATGCGCAGGCAGCTCAGTGCGCACTCGCGGAGCAGATACTGCACATGGAGCGGACATTCCCAGACTCTCTCATCATTGCTCTTGGGGACTTTAACAAAGCCAATCTGAGACATGAGCTTCCCAAATACAAGCAGTATATTAAATGCCCGACCAGAGAGGAGAGGACATTGGACCACTGTTACATCACGATCAGCGGGGCCTATCGTGCGGTGCCCCGCGCTTCACTCGGACTTTCTGACCACGTCATGATCCACCTGATCCCCGCGTACAGACAGAGGCTGAAGCTCTCCAAACCTGTCGTGAGGACCAAAAAACTGTGGAGCAACGAGGCTGTGGAGGAGCTTCGCACGTGTTTGGAGTCTACCGACTGGGACACAATGAAGGCTGCTTCTAACAGCTTGGACGAGTTTACGGACAGTGTCACCTCCTATATCCACTTCTGCGAGGACAGCATTGTGCCATCACGCACCAGGGTGAGTTATAACAATGACAAACCCTCGTTTACTCCTAAACTCAAAAAGCTGTGGCTGGAAAAGAGAAAGGCGTTCAGAAGCGGAGACAGGGACTGCTACAGAGAGGCCAAGTACAGGTTCACTAAAGAAGTGGACATTGCTAAACATCAGCACTCTGAGAAGATGCAGCAGCAGATCTCAGAGAACGACTCAGCCTCTGTGTGGAAAGGTTTTAGGAATATCACCAACTACAAGCCTAAAACCCCCCACTCCACTGATGACTTGCTCTTGGCCAACACCCTTAACGACTTTTACTGCCGTTTTGACGAGCCATCAGGCTGCCTTCACACCTCCAACGGCCCCAACAATAGAGACACTTTGGACACTCATTCCCCCACCTCTCCCCCCTCCATAGAGCCATCACCACCTTCAAACACTTCACCTACAACACCCCCCTCCTCACCCCACACAAAAGAGGATTTCACACCACCTCCTCCCACCACAACTCTTCGTATACATGAAGCAGGTGTGAGGAAGCAGTTTATGAGTCTGAATGCTCGAAAAGCTCCCGGCCCAGACGGTGTGTCTCCTGCCACCCTCAGACACTGTGCAAACGAGCTGGCCCCAGTGTTTTCTGGCATTTTCAACTCCTCACTGCAGGCATGTCATGTGCCTGCCTGCTTCAAGTCCTCTACCATAATCCCTGTCCCCAAGAAACCTAGGATCACTGGACTAAATGACTACAGACCCGTGGCTCTGACAATCTGTGGTCATGAAGCCATTTCAGCGCCTGGTTCTCTCCTATCTCAAGACCCTCACGGCCCCCCTCCTGGACCCCCTGCAGTTTGCATACAGAGCCAACAGGTCTGTAGATGACGCAATCAACATGGCCCTACACTTCATCCTGCAGCATCTGGACTCCCCAGGAACCTACGCCAGGATCCTGTTTGTGGACTTCAGCTCTGCCTTCAACACCATCCTTCCAGACCATCTCCAAGGCAAGCTTTCCCAGATGAATGTGCCTGATCCCATCTGCCGGTGGATCACTGACTTCCTGACGGACAGGAAGCAGCACGTGAGGCTGGGAAAGAATGTCTCGGACTCTCGGACCATCAGCACCGGCTCCCCTCAGGGCTGTGTTCTTTCTCCTCTGCTCTTCTCCCTGTACACCAACTGCTGCACCTCCACCCACCAGTCTGTCAAGCTAATCAAGTTTGCAGATGACACCACCGTTATTGGGCTCATCTCTGACGGGGATGAGTCTGCCTACAGGAGGGAGGTTGAACATCTGGTGTCCTGGTGCAGCCACAACAACCTGGTGCTGAATGCCCAGAAGACAGTGGAGATTATTGTGGACTTCAGGAAGCACACAGCCCCACTCCCCCCCCCATCATCCTGTCTGACACCCCCATCACCTCTGTGGACTCATTCCGCTTCCTGGGTACCACCATCACCCAGGACCTGAAGTGGGAGCCCACCATCACTTCCGTCATTAAGAAAGCCCAGCAGAGGATGTACTTCCTGAGGCAGCTGAAGAAATTCAACATGCCAACACGGACGATGATGCAATTCTACACTGCAATCATCGAGTCCATCCTCACCTCCTCCATCACCGTGTGGTACGCTGGAGCCACTATCAGGGACAAACAGAGACTGCAGCGTGTTGTGCGCTCTGCTGAGAAGGTGATTGGCTGCAGACTCCCATCTCTGCAGGACCTGTACACCTCCAGGACACTGGGGCGTGCAGCTCGGATCTCAGCTGACCCTTCTCACCCTGGACACAGTCTGTTTGACCTGCTCCCCTCAGGCAGGAGGCTCCGGTCCATTCGCACCAGAACCTCTTGCCATAAGAACAGTTTCTTCCCCTCTGCCGTCGGACACATGAACAATAACCATATGACTGTTCCCACCATTTACACATGACCCTACGCTGTGTTCACTGCATCATTCCATGTTTGGCACTGATCACCACCTGCACTCATGTATATATCTATCTACGTTAGCACTTTAGTTAGTTAGTATGTTTGCACTGAAGCACCGCAGCAATTTCCTAATGTTGTAAACCTGCTCAACATTTGGCAATAAAACCCTTTCTGATTCTGAAAACAGCATGTGCATCAAAATAAACTATTTCCAGCAATCAATTTGCAATTTGAGTTCTAAGCGTCCCAGAAACGATACAGAGAAGCATAAAGTCAAAAATAACTTTTAAAAACACCAGTACAGGCTTATAAGGCCCTGAAGGTAATACAATGATGGTTGCAGTTCTACAGTGATTTAAAATTAGTTACACAAAAAACGGAGTGTACCCGCTCCGACCGGTTTTAAAGGGTTAAGTGCTTCTAACTACCATTCACACACATTCATAATCCGATGGATGCATGGGAAAGCAACGTGGGGTTAGTATCTTTCCCATGCAGAATAGGGGAAGCCAGGTATCGAACAAACAAACCTTCTGATCAGTAGATGACCTGCTCTACCTTCTGTGCTACAGCCATGTGGTGGCTGAAGCTCAGGTGCTCAGCCTCTCTGGGAACTCCTTCTTGACTGTTGAAAAACCATTTCATGTGACTACCTCAAGAAGATCATTGAGATAATGCCAAGAGTGTACAGAACGATAATCAAAGCAAAGGGTGGCTACTTTGAAGAATCTAAAATATAAAACATGTTTTGAGTTATTTCACCCTTTTTGTTTACTACATAATTCCGTATGTGTTCATTCATTGTTGAATGCCTTCACTGAGAATCTACAATGTAAATACTCATGGAAATAAAGGAAAAACCATTAAATTAGAAGGTGTGAACAAACTTTTGAGCGGCAGTGCATAACGTCTAGGAGGGGGAAAGTTTTTTTTTTTCTTGCTCTGTGGTGTCGCCAGTTTTGTGTGATTTGTCAGGAGTGCTGGAGGTCTCTGAGGATGACCCAGCTTCAATGGGTACATTCAAGGAGACATCCACAGCCTGAACAACCAGCAACATATTAACCATCTAAGAAAAGATCATCTCTCATGCTTGCCTCTGAGTCTTCATCTGACAAAGAAGAGGCTTGTATATTGAGAAATAAGTGATACATTGTAGAGCCAGTTCCAAACATGAAGACAGTGAGATGGCCTACCTGGTACACAAGTAACACCTGGCCCATCTGTATCACTGTCTGGGCATGTTGTTCAGAAAAAGTGAGCTGCCCTGTCATCTGAAAATGTTGAAATGCTTGTCTGATTAACAAAAAGGAATGGGGGAAGCCCAACTACTGTATGTTGTTGTTGTTTTTTTTCCATTTCTCTTTAGTGGTGTTTCCATGTACATGTTTTGTCAGGAAAAAAGAAAAACGAAGAAGCTTGGGTTGCTGTGATTAATCACGAGTTAACTATTCATAAGTATCCAATTAAACATCTTAATTGATTGACAGCCGAAGAAGTAACTCATCCCACGAACACTTCTAATTATTCTTCATAATTTTGCACTATATAAATATGAAGATCTGTTTAAACCCGAGAACAACCACTCAATGAGAATATACTTCTTCCAGTCTGATGGATGTTCAAGGACTCACCTCCTTCGTTTCCTTGGTCTTAAGCCTGATGCACTTTCCATTTCTAGTGGCTGCTCCATGGACTGATTACTCTTCACAGACACGGAGTTGGGATCATGTTCAGCAGACTCCAGTTTACTTATTTTACTGTTACAGACCAATAAACATGAAGAATAAAATTCTGTTTCTTTATAACAATTTTAACATAAAAGAATGTGCAATCTGCCTTTTCTGCTGTGTTGAACAAATACTGGAGATACTGAAAGTCCTCAAATGACTCAGAAATTGAGGACAGGGGGGGAACGGGAAGTGACAAGCACACCAAAGTCATCTGCTAGATGTTTGGAAGTGCCTAATCTAATTATAAATTATACCGATGTTCACTCACTTTGTCTTTGAAATCCCCCATTTTTTAAAGTTTAATGGTGGATCCATAGACCGATGACGCTTAAAGGACATGCCACTGAGATCAGGTTCAGGTGAGTGTAATCTTTCATGGATCCTGTGGACAAAGAGCAAGATCGGCATGAAATGAAACATTAAAGACACTTTTTAGTCTTTAGAAGCTGCTGGACAGACTAGCAGCTGTTAACCAAAAAAGGAATTAATTTTATATTCTTTAAAAATTAAATAAAAGTTGAATGCTTTCTTCACTGTGTCTAATATTTAGACTAATTCACAGAGCTGCCCTTGTATTCTGATTGCTGAACTTTGACCAAGCAGGTCAGACCAGAAAACAATATCAAACAGTTCATTTAAAATCAGACACCAAACTGATATCAAAGAGTTCATGTTACTAACAGCTCACCTCTCTGCAGCAGACGCCTGCTGGACTTTAAAATTAATGGGACGATCTGCTGACCAGTGACTTTTTAAGGACACACAGCTGAGTTCAGATTCAGGGTTGAGCCTCTGATGGATCCTAAAAATAAAAACTCAAATTTTCAATAAAGCCTCATCATAAAGCTTCACTGTATGATGAAAAAAAGAAAAAAAAGTAGTGCCCACTTTGAGAAAAAAAGTCAATATGTGGAGATTACATTTGTTACAAACCAAACAACTACCACAGCTCATATAACCTCTACAACTAAATGTGTAGATAAGTGAAACAAATTAATCAGCCATCGAGTAATACATATATACATTTCAAGTTTGCAAGTTTGAAGAATGATTTCACCAACTCATCTACACAAAATCATTTTATAGACTATCCGGTTGTTCAGTCTGACGTCACTAGCCGTGTCTGGGCCTAAACTCCGCTGCAGGTCCATATATCAAACGATCACTATGGCATTACTGAGAGTTAAAAACTGTCTAAAGTCTTTCATCTTTAATAAAATGATCAGCGTTCTGCTCTACCAGGTGTAACAACTGAGTTTAACATCCAGGCATCCATGAAAACGGAATTTATGACATTTAACAGAGTTAGAAGTTAGCAGGGAGTTAGCTCGCTAGCTTCTATCTAAATACAATATAGCATGTCCTGACTGCGGGGTTTTGGAAACAAATTCAAACGTACAGCTCTGCTATCACTTCCAGCATAAATGAAGACAGAAAACTAAACAGCAGTGACGTTTGTAGGGTTACTGAAGTTGGGCTAGCTGGTATATAATGATGTGCTACGTGACCGCTAACGACACAGCTATGTTAGCATAATATAAACAAGCTAACTTTTTTTCCACTCGATAAAAGTTAACGTGAGTGTTCTCGGTGGTCAGGAACAAATGTAATCGCATGGCAGGATGCTGTAAAAGGACCAAACTTCAGCCAGGAGAACAACTGAGATAATCCATCCACAATACGAGGTTAGTCATTCATGTACTGCTGCATGGGCTGGGCTGTAGTTACATCCTAAGGTTTTAAAAACTGAGCTTAAATAAATGATTAGTGGTAATAAAAGCCGAGGGAGGTCAACAGTGATCACTGACTGTTTTAGGAGCTTTTTGAGATTAAATAGCAGAAAATACAAAACATTAAACATGTTAACAACACAAAAGCCATATTAAACGCAGACTACTTTAGGCCCGGAAGTAGGATTAGTCACGTCATCACTTAACGACCAGATAGGAGCCATGGCAGTTTGTCTCAAACTAAAAAAAATGTAATTTCCACATTTTGACTTCAATCTCAAAATGATCAATCACAATTTGTTGTTAATGTGGCCCTCGCACTTCTCCATATCCTCACATATGAACTGTAAAAACGGATAAAATTTTATACATTTTCATAAAGAACCTAATGTAATTTTGTCAGATAACTATTTGTTCAAATATATTAATGACATCCATCAACACGTCACTCTGTAAGGACACAGAGCTGGGTGGAGGTCCAGGCTGGTTCCTGTGAATAATGATGGAGCAGTGATGTGAGTGCTGAGCTGTGACATGGAGAAGAGTCATGGACAGTTAGAGATGGTCACCTCTGAGCTTTGGTCTGGCTCTCATGTTCCCCACACAGAGTGCTTTTAGAGGGAGGGACTCCCTCCTCTCTGTCCTCACACTGATCCATGCTGCTCAATTCACATCAGCTCACACACACTTTCTACCTGCAGAGGAAACACAAATCATTCATGTGCACATGAGAGCTGCAGAGGTCGTGTCTGGTGGGTTGGACTAACATCCATCTGAGACACAGCTTTCATCAGTTCACTACAAAAAGTGTCACAGAATCGAGTTCAGCCTCCAAATCCTCCGTTACTGTAGCCCTACAAAGCAGCAGGTCAAACATGGCTGCAGAGAGCAGCTTTATGTCAGTAACAATGTCCAGGACCGAGCTGACTGCTTACAGAGTTCATACTCTAACTGCTAGCTGCTCTGCTAGCTAAGCTAACTACGTAACAGTTAACGCTGCTTCAAACGCGTTCTCCTTGCACCCGGATTTGAAGCATGGGTGGAGTGTATACTTCTTGGCACATCCTATCACGGGATTCATAGCGGGCCGGGGATTTTTTTTTTTTTTTTCAAAAAAATGGCGGGCAGCTCAAGCGGGGCGACCGAAGCGTACCGAGTTTTATGGCACTTTACGTAGCGATACAAATGCATAGAAGAACACGAAGACATTACTTTTTGCTTGATGACGGCAGTTATGCGGCATTAGGGGTGTTAATACCGCTGGAACTAAGCTGCACACAGCTGATGTTAGCCAGGAAAACATTACACACTGACTTTAATGGAGAGACCGGAAATACAAACACAGTTTGTTGTGTGAAGAAATCAAACACGAGCTGAACAAACAGTAAAGTTGCTAAAGACAAACTGTTAAAGGAGGAAACAAAGCAAACTTACAGTTTCTTCACAAAGAGACACCAACAACAAGCTCCACTTACTCCCACTTCCACTCCAGGAAATTCAGGAAAGAGGGAAGGAACCACCCAGAGAGGCGTTTGTGGGTGGGCCTGAGGGGCCAGAGCCAACCTCCCTCTCCAACGACTACCTTAAAAAAACACTGCCTGTGAGAAAAATTATGTTCAGTTTAAATGCAGATAAATTCAAAACTAAATATTTAAATGAACTAAAGTAAAAGCCCACATTTATTAAGTTATCACAGGCTAATTCTGACCAATCACGATTTTCTATTTCCCGTTTTTCCACAGCATTGAACACAGCACATACGATTTTCTACTGAAAGTAGACAGGGCAAGGCAAGTTTATCTATATAGCACAATTCAACAACAAGGTGATTCAAAGTGCTTTACAGAGACATTAGAAAATAAAAACAAATAAAAAGCATGATTTAAAATGGAAAAAAAAGGAACAGTAGATACAATCAGCAGTTCTGTTACAGTGCAGATTTGGTGCTTTATTCAAATGCAGCTGAGAACAGGTGAGTCTTCAACCTGGATTTAAATAAACTGAGTGTTTCAGCTGATCTGAGGCTTTCTGGGAGTTTGTTCCAGATATAAGGAGCATAAAAGCTGAATGCAGCTTCTCCGTGTCTGGTTCTGACTCTGGGAACTGATAAAAGACCGGATCCAGATGACCTGAGGGATCTGGAAGGTTCATACTGGGTCAGGAGGTCACTGATGTATTTTGGTCCTAAACCATTCAGAGCTTTATAGACCAGCATCAGAACTTTAAAGTCTATCCTCTGACGGACAGGCAGCCAGTGTAAAGACCTCAGAGCTGGACTGATGTGGTCCACTTTTGGTCTTAGTGAGGACTCGAGCAGCAGAGTTCTGAATGAGCTGTAGTTGTCTGACTGATGTGGGGATTAGAGAAATATTTTTCTGCTATTGTTAATAATCATCATCATCATCATTAGCATTGCATTAATAATTAATATTGATATTGCATTCAGATGTTTAAACATATTGGTACCCAATATAGCCTTTATTACAGGTGCAGTTATAACCACTTTAAAATGTTGAGTTAAATCAATAATCTTAAATGCTTTTGAATGCTTGTTATAATCTTGACCTACTGCCTTGATTTGACACACTGTCGGATGGCAACACGTCATCATTAACATCGTTCTGAGGATTAAGAGATGATTGAGGTTCTTTTCCAGTGTGCTCTCGCACCTCCACTTCTCCTCCCAGGGAAGTTTCCTGTGACTCTGCTTTGTCAGGTGATGGCCTCTCCGAACGTTTATCAGTTTCAGAAAGCCATATGTTAACATCCTCCATAAACCCTTTATTGTATTTAGAGATGCTTGAGAACCATGTATTTTGTTTATCTTTCTCATCAAATCAGAATCAGAAAGGGTTTTAATCGCATCAAATGAGATTAGAGAAAGCAGAGATTCATGCAATGCACTGGCATCCTTAAACAGGTGTGTTAACTCAAACTGTGATTTAACTTGTGAATGATTTTTATCATCTTTCATTAGCTCTTTAAGAGACATAATAACACTTTTCATTTTGTTTACATGCCTTTTCCGATCTGTTTGGATGGTTTCAATTTTGTTTGCAAGAGCTGTGATCCACTCATTTTAAGCATTCAACATAAGCAGCATGCCAAAATCCAAAACAAAGGCAACACACACACACACACACACACACACACACACACACACACACACACACACACACACACACACACACACCAAACCGAACAGCAAACGTAGCAGTGGGCGTGTCACAACAACATCTTCATGTGGTCAGAATCCAAACTGCGTTCAAACAAACAACACGCAGCACAAAAACACAGTTTACATACCACCGTCGTCTCCTTATCTGTCAGACTAGCCGATTTTATGGGTGTAGTGGCGGCGGTGTGTGGGCTCGCGTCGGCGTTTATTCAGCGCTGATTGCGGGACGCTCCATTGTCGTTGCACATTTTTGCTGACAAATATTGGCGACTGTCAAGCCTTTGAGTCGCCGAGCAGCTGAATAGGGGAATAATGTTGACGCGCCCGCTGTTTAAAACGTCAAAATTCCAGGTTAAAACTCCTTTATTTGTTATCAAATCCTTAAAATCCAGAAAAACAGTGATCAAAACATTCCAAGCTTGAGCGCTCAGCAAAAGTCGACTTCCCCCATCACCCACTCATTCACAAAAGTTCCCTCGGGCCGTGAACAGGTGATATAGCAATCACTATTACTGACACCACGTGACCCAAAGCTACGCCTATCCACAACAGCGCCTTTATCTGGACGAACCCGTGTGTGCTCGGACTCAGCCACAAATCTCTTAACACTATGGTGATCACACTTGGACAAGGTTTTCATCCCTTGTCCAAAGCATTCAATTATTTCATGCTTTTCAGCAGCAGAGAGATAATTTTTCTTTCCCATGTTGCTTGAAAATGGTGGCCTGCTTAATAATGTGGAACATCCTTATTAGTAGTTTATCCTTTAATTGGGCTCAGCTGGCAAACTAATGATCACAGGGGCCTGCGATTGATGTCAGTGACCCAGAGAGTCCTGAGACACAATGCCATCCACAGGTTTATTAACTGAAAAACAACATATGTAATCTGTGTAACACCTAAATACAATTTACATAATCATTTGGAGCGAGGTGTAACCTCAGTGTGTGAAGAGGACTCTCCATTTACATCAACACATGAGAATCTGTTATATCTGCGGGAGTCATTAAAACGAAGACTTCTGTGCTTAAATAATGAATCGTGTATCTGTGGATTCATTTTTTATTATTTAATTTATTCAGACTTTATTGTAAATGTAATACAGACACTTTGCTGTTATTATAGCTGTAATATTAAACAATAATTTAACCCAAACAAAGGATAATAATAATGAAATTATAAACACTGAGCCATCAGTGTGTCTCTGACCTGTGGATACCTCGTGCTTGTTCCCGAGCACTCAGGTCTGCAGGTCAGAGGTCACTGTTGGTCCCACTGTTGGCTTCTCAGGCACTGAGGCTTTATTGTGGTATTATTGTGAAGCACTTTGTGATTTTTATCTGTGAAAAGTGCCACATAAACACATTTTATTTATAACAAACAGCTAGATGGAGACAGGGCTGAGAGACGGGGCCTTTACTCTGACATGTGACTGAAGTGACCAATCAGGAGCTGGGAGGTGCGAGGTCAGTGTGGAGAAACCACAGATGTGTTTGTTAGTGACCTCACAGCCCTTCATGGATCCAACGGAAGTGTTTTAAAGACGTGTGTGATGAACTCAGCCATGATTTCCTGTTGAACTGATGTTAAATATGATCGTGTTTAATCCCTGACGTCTGTCGCAGTCTGAAGAGGAACCAGGAGAGCCCACAGAGCCAAAACTCAGTTACAATAAGCTGTCCTCAGATCAGCAGGAAACCACAGAAAGAAGAAGTGATGCAGAGGGGAGATGGGAGGCCAAAAACCCTGCAGGGCTGATAGAGAGGAAGCTGATGAGGCTGACAAATGTTCTTCATGTCACCTGTAACCTGTTCATGTTCTGATTTAACATCACATGTCTCCACATGCACACAGAGGAACTTCTGTCACACAAACGGTGGACCAGATATTTGTGTTTGAATATTTCATGTTGAAACCATTAAGGGACCAGTTTATTTCCTGCTATGGAAAACTTAACAATAACCTGCAACACACCCAATGAGCTTGATATGAAGTGGGTTTAAGAAACACACTGCAATGTGCAGAGAGCATCCCAGTGAAACACCAGGGCCGTCTGTTCAGTGTCTCCCATTACAGTGGCCTCATTGTGTTGGAAACTAGCTGGCTGGCAGCTTTCAGACTAATTAATTCCACGGCTGCTGCGAGAAACGATTCAAGCAAGTTTAAGACTCAAATACCCTCCGAAGAGAGTTTGTTTCCTCCTTTTATTGTATCGATAAAAAGCCCACAGAGCTTTATTTAGTCTTGATGTAAAGTAAAAACATTAATGCAACCTTTGCAAACGCACCAAAATTTGTCATTTTTTTCGTTTTAGAATGAAAACTAAAAACTAATCACAACAATTTAAAACTGACAAATTTTGGGGGGGAACATTCGATGCTGAGATTTCTGAATTTGCAGGTGTGTGACAGAGTGGAATAAGAAATGTTCCTTAAATATGTAATAAGCCAAGTGACACTTTACACTTTCTCTTATGCTGACATTTTATTTGAGTGCACATCTGATGATATATTTGTGTTATTCAGAATGTGCAGTGGAAGCTTCGGTCATCTTAGACCAGTCCAGCATCTCCACACAACCCCTGAGCCACATCTGCACTCTGTCCACACACAGTGGGAGGACCCTTCACAACAGGACCATCAGTACTGCAACAGGTCTCGCAGAAAAGATGTGCAGAATAAGATGAAGTTGCATATTTCACTCGCTTTGCTGCACGCTGGAATAGCTTTACGTCCACAGCAGCACAGGTAGATTTGAAAACGCTCCGTGTCCACACCCGTCTGTGATACAGATGAGATCCTTTAAACAAAATGTTATATCGACCAGTAACCAACCACCACACACACTGCAATGCGGTACACAAGATTTATTTGTTCTTTCAAATAACTACTGGCTGAAGACAACTCTGGCCAGGAATCCAAGGCCACCGCGGTCAGGGTTGTTAGCCTGGTTACAAACAGGGCAAAGGTGGTCACTTGGAAGAACAAGCAGCCAAAACGTATCAATCCTGCAGCTTCCTCAAAAAGGCTTGCCACCCACCTTTTCAGGCCTGACTTTGTTCGAGGCTGGGTCTCCACTTCACATCCTGGGAGCTGGAACTTCCCCAAAACTGGTCCAGTTTCCTTTTCAGGGGCACAGAGTCTCCAGTCCAGTGTTTTTTTCTGCCTCCCAGCACTCCCTCCAACATCCTCAGATTATTTTAAAAGCAAAGCCAGGCCAGGTTAAAAATCTTTACCGTTAAAATGTGCATACTTCGTCCTGGATCTTCGAGGCTTCCCTGCTACACCAGTGTCCTACTAAAAAACCAACAACCCTACTTCCTGTTTCCTCTCCCCTTTATAGAGAAGGGCTCCAATCCTCCCCAATCAGCTGCTCCCTGTACTCAACTCCAAACAGCTGGCAGCTGGACTAGAGTAGAGTCTCCACTCCCACATGGGTGTGGCCCACACCTCACATCAAACACAAAGAAACACCAAAGCATGCAATTAATACAAAACAAAATTAAAGTAATGCCAACCCGAAAGCTTAGTGGGGGATTCTCTCCATCCTTTCCCACCATGCTGTACTCTGTAACAAAATGAACAGGTATCACTTATTTTATTCAACCACAATGAAATAAGCTTTTCAAGTGGAAACAAATGTTTCTCAAAACTACAGTAATTAGTTGTGCATACTTCACATGTTGTCATTGTCTGGGAAAATTACAGAACTATTTGCAACATTTAATGTGGTGACCAACGTTCCCTCTAATGTTTCATGTGTCTGAACACACAAACTCCCTGAGCGTCCCTTGGACGACTGTGAGCAACAGCAGACGTGTGCACTGTGGTCACGCCAGCATCCAATCCATCCAAGTTACATGTTTATTAAAGTAATCAGATTACTATGGGCAGAAATCTGTGCCATCAGAAACTGAATTTGAATTAGTCTAATTTGAAATTGAATTTATGGTTTGAAAATGATCATCACTAAATTGAAATTGAATTTATATTTTGAAAATGAATTGATTTGCTTTGAAACTGCATTTTATCCTTTAAAAATTCAGCTCTCGAATAATTTCAGTTTCACTTCTCACCATTCAATTTCAGTTCCAAAATTCAGTTTTTTGGAACTTACATCCAGTTCCGGTTCAAGCGCAGATTAATAGAACTACGTTTTACTAGCGGACCGAAAGTGTTACTGACGGGAATCTACAGCGTCTTGAGCTGAATTAAGACTTCAGACGTCATTCGTCATGTCGAATGACCAGCGGATAAACTCTCAGGTTGGTAATAAATGTATTACATGTATAAGAACAAGCGTCATGTTAACAAATGATAGCCGTAAGGTAACTTTTATGCTTATTGTAGCTGTTAGCTCAAAACGCTAATTTAGCGTAGTTTGCCCTGAATTCAGCTTTGACAAACAAATATGATCGACTGTTTCTAGTAGAATTCCAAAGTTGTCATCTTGTACCCTCTCAGAGCCCTGTATGCTTGCAGAGACCCCTACAGTAGGGAAACATGCAAAACGGTGTCCAAACCTTTGTGTTTGAGCTTTATTTATGTCTTACACAGCATCCCAACTCTTTAGCTAACTTAATAACTTTAGCTAAAGTGAATAGTTAGTCTAATTCATTAGTGCAGCATTACTGGGTCACCTCTGTTTGAAGTGATATAATATGATATACATATACACAGTTACTGTCCCTCCACACATACGACTCGGTTCTGCTTTTATGCCCCAGCTTTGTTTACTATTTCCCACCGAGGCTTCTAGACTTCTGATTGGCCAACATTTCTGCACGGTTCGGAATATATCGCCACCTGTTGCTTTGGCATGTTCATAGCAGCGTTTTCCTTCATTTCTGCCTTTACGTGTGGACGGGATTATTTTTTAAAATGGAAAATCTCCGTACAGTGGCGCGGCTGCCCCTCTGTGGGTCTTCCTTGGTCTCTTGTGTTCTGGGGGCCTCTGGATGTCTGGAGTTTTGATCTCCTCCATACCTGCTTGATGCCATAAAGGACAGGGCTGTGGCTCCCCACACTCCCTAGCAGATCTTTACATGGAGAAACCTTTGGAATGCAAGCATGCTGATCCACACAGGTATGCACACAGGTGTACACATGGGTATTCACAGACGCGGACTACAGCTTTCTTGGCTGCTGCCTCAAAGCACACTGTGCGCTGTCTATCTTGAGTGTTGCACAATATCGTTTATTATTTAGTAACTATTGATATCTATGGCTAGCTAGTTTATTGTGATGGTGCTTTTTTTTTCTATTATTATGTTGCTCTTTGTTGTTTGCTGTCTCCTCTGTTTTTTTTTCTCCATACAGGTGACCCAGGAGTTTTGTTTTTTTTGTTTGTTTGTTTTTCTCTCTTCCCCCCCTTCTCACCGTCTCTTCTCCCCTTTGGTTTTCTTTCTCTCCCCCTCTTTCTTTCATTCTTTCCCCCTGTCCTATCCCACAGTCATGTCTGTCCCGTTTGCAACTGAAAATAAAATAAATTCATAATTATAATAAAGGTAAATCAAATGGACCAATATGTCAAGGCCATGATGATCCACTTGGTAAAATAAATCCGCTTGGCATCTTCCTTGGCCTCAAGACAACAATTCTGATGGCTATAGATCCAAACGGGACAAAAAAAAAAAGAAAAAAAAGAAACTCTCTGTTTTCAAAAACACCCGTGTACGTGTGGACGTAGCCTTAGACTGAAGCCAGATTCAAACAGAAACAGCCTCAAAGACTCAGAGAGAGCGCTGCTCCATCTCTGGACCCAGATATATGTTCCACCACCACACTGCAATGCATGCTGGGATAGGGTGGGCCTACCTGTGCTTCAAATCCCGGGAGAAGGAGGACACGTTTGTGGGAGCCTGGGAGTCTGGTCGGCATTCGTGGCCTCGCTGTGATGTCATGGACCTTCAGAGGAAGCAGAGGCTGAATTGAAACACACCTGCTGACTTCCTGAGTTCTGCTCTGACAGCTGCCATGTGTCACAGCCTGGATAATAAAGCCATCAAACTTCACTCAGCTCCAGTAACACCATCAGTGTTTGATGTCCAGAGGATTCATCAGCTTTAACCATGATAGAAGCAGGAAGTGAAGATGAAGATGATCAACCACACTGAGTGACAGGTTCGCAGAGATCTGAGCACGAGCGAATGAAAAAACTGAGCGAGAGGGGCTGTTATTAAATGAATGAAGTCGTCACCTCCCAGCTTCAGTCAGACTGGTTCACCTGTCCCCACACCAGTCACACCACTGGCTGAGAACATGGATAATGTGACTTAGAGCTCTTTTGGTTCAGAGACAGCAAGCAGATAGGCAAAGAGAGAAGAGCTCAGCCTGTGGGATTCACTGAAAGATGTCATAGAAATGCTCAGCACCATCCACAAACATTTGCATTATTTGCAAAGAACATGGAGAACATCGATGCATGAACGCAGCAGTACTCGTGTATATTAGGAAAACAACATTTACAGCTACATTTACCAGAGGACCACAGACCCACGCAGTAAACACAAGAGAGATAAACATGTTCGTGAACACAGGTTTGTTCTTAGAGATTTATGACTTAATGCCAAACTATTCTGTTTGGACATCAGCGTGTCATTACTCAGTGCAACACAATGCAGATCATACAGTTTAACAGCATTTGACACATTTCTTGATATAAACATGTTTCAGGCTGAAAAGTCCTTCAATGTTGACACTAGATCATATTTTCTACTCTTATGTCCACTGGAGTGGGTTCAGTCTGTCAGGTGTTATCTAATGATCTACCAACCAAGTTAATCATCCTGTCATGAGATTTGGTTCCATCAGACAGAAATGGATGAACCAGTGTTGATGTTTGGTTTCAGACTGATGGCACAATGATTGTGAGCATGGATGCCGACTTTGGCCTTGTAAGAAAAAGAAGAAGTATTACTGAGCGCTTGGATGGAAACATCATGTTTGTAAGAGACAAAGATGTAGAGGAATATCTGCTGTCTCATCCTGAGAGCTCCAAACCAGCTGAGCTGAGGAAATGTTGAAGGAAACTTCATGTCACTGCTCCACCACTAGTGAGGTGCTCTCCTAAATAAGTCATAGTTTTAAATGGACTGGTTATATAAGAAACAACATTTGAAGTATTTGTGATGGAAACAGATGTTTTTGAATGTGCAGATGTTGAGTGTTGCCCCCCCCCCACACACACACCTATTTTTTATTTTATTTTAAAGATAATTTCTGTCATGTTAAAGTTATTATGGTTGATTGAGGACTACTATTTCCTTTTGTAATTAGGACTGCAGCAACTCTAAAGCTGGAAATTTACTTCAGTCACAAAACCTGTCACGGTCCGGGGCAGCGGCCGTGTGGAAAGCGGAAGGAGGACTCAAAACGCAGCACTTATTCAGGTGTGAGGGTGATTTATTGATAATATCAAATATAAAGTGGGGATGGTAAAACAGAACTAAGGAGGAACTAACTGGGAGAAACTACACAAAGAAATAGCAAACCTGAGCATGAAGGGAAAACAGCAGGGAGAGCACGCAGGGGATTACACCAGGTATGAACACAGAGGATGAACACAGACGACACGACGAGGAGCAGAGGAAATCACACACTATAAGTACACAAAGAGACACTGGGAAATCACACACAGGTGGGGGAAACAGCTGGACCTGATTAACCTGACGAGACAGGGGAACACTAACACCAGGGACCAACAGAGGGAGCACAAACCCAGAACCCAGCGTCTAAAATCCCAAACACAAACCATCCCAAAACAGCCATGAATAATAATGAAAGTAATAACAATAAAGAACATAAACATAAAGTCACTGAGTCATGGTCGCAGGACCATGACAGTACCCCCCCCTCAAGGGCTGGCCCCCGACAGCCACAGAAACACACCACCAGATCCGGGCGGGCGGCAGGGGGCCCAGGACGGAGGGACCGGGCCAGGACCAAAGACGGAGGCCCCAGAGTCCCAAACAAATGTTCACAAAAAACTCACAGGGGAGCAGAGTCCAAAACACAGTTCAGGTGGCCGGCCAGGGGCCCGATAACACAGGAGGCCAGGACGGGACAGTTCAGGAGGCCGGCCACGAAGAAGGCCGTGGAGGCGCACAAAAGGTTCAGGAGGCCGGCCGTGCGGAAGGCAACGGCGGCCACTCAGGCGAAGAGGGTCCGGGGGCCGGCCGTGCGGAAGGCAACGGCGGCCGCTCAGGCAATGGCGGTCCGGGGGCCGGCCGTGCGGAAGGCAACGGCGCCCAGCCAGTAGCCCAGCCAGCGGTCCAGAAAACGGCCGTTTAGCTCCAGACCCAAACGAGGCTGGGCCAGGCGAGGCTGAGGGCACGGAAGCCGGGACCGCAGCAGGCGGAGATGATGATGCAGACACGAAGGCTGGACCAGACGATGATGCAGACACGAAGGCTGGACCAGGCGAGGCTGATGAGGACGCTGAAGCTGGGCCAGGCGATGCTGAAGCAGAAGCCGAAGCCGACGCTGGACCAGACGAAGCTGAAGCCGACGCTGGACCAGACGAAGCTGATGCTGAAGCTGGACCAGACGAAGATGATGCTGAAGCTGGACCAGACGAAGATGAAGCTGAAGCTGGACCAGACGAAGATGAAGCTGAAGCTGGGCCAGGCGAGGATGAAGCCGGGCCAGGCGAGGATGAAGCCGGGCCAGGCGAGGATGAAACCGGGCCAGGCGATGAAGAAGCTGTAGCTGAAGCCGGGCCGGGCGAGGACGAAGCTGTAGCTGAAGCTGGGCCAGGCGAAGCTGACGCTGTAGCTGAAGCTGGGCCAGGTGAGGATAAAGCTGGACCAGAATCAGGCGAGGATGAAGCCGGACCAGGCGATGATGAAGCTGTAGCTGAAGCTGGGCCAGGCGAAGCTGACGCTGTAGCTGAAGCTGGGCCAGGTGAGGATGAAGCTGGACCAGAATCAGGCGAGGCTGAAGCCGAGGATGAAGCCGGACCAGGCGTGGATGAAGCCGGGCCAGGCGTGGATGAAGCCGGGCCAGGCGAGGATGAAGCCGGGCCAGGCGAGGATGAAGCTGTAGCCGAAGCTGGGCCAGGCGAAGCTGACGCTGAAGCTGGGCCAGGTGAGGATGAAGCTGGACCAGAACCAGGCGAGGCTGAAGCTTCAGGCTGAGGCGTGGCAGTAGCAGGTGGTAGCGCTGCAGGTGATGGTACTGCAGGAGGCGGCGCTGCAGCCACAGGTGGAGAAGCAGCCGCAGGTGCGGCCGGAAGCGCTGCCTGAGGAAAGCGGGGAGGATCATCAAGGACTCCAGTCACCCCAGCCATAAACTGTTCAGACTGCTTCCATCAGGAAGGAGGTTCTGCAGCATCCGGTCCCGTACCAGCAGACTGAGAGACAGCTTTTTCCATCAGGCCATCAGACTGCTGAACACGTCATAGATAGACACCTCAGCTTCACTACTGGAACTTTAACATTATGCACTCCACACTGTATATAAATGCCACTTGTTTTGCACATATTCAACTCTGTATATTTTATATATTTTATTATTATTATTATTATTATTTTTATTTTTTTTACTATTTAATTTGTAAAAATGTGTATACACACACACACACACACACACACACACACACACACGTAGGAAAATATTTAGAATAGAATAGAATAGAATTCAACTTTATTGTCATTGCACATGCACAGGTACAGGGCAACGAAATGCAGTTTGCATCCATCCAGAAGTGCTTTAGTGATATAGATATATTACAATATATATTAGCAATAATATAGATATGTGAGTATATTACAGAAATGGGTCTATTATGGTATGTTATAATGTACACGGTATGAAGTATGTTGTGAATATTCTATAACTATAAGTATGTACAGGCTGTAGTGAGTACAAGCTATGAACAGGCTATGAACAGGATATAAATATGAAAAACTATACAGAATATGAAATAAGTAACTTTACAGAATCTGAGATATACAGCTATACAGAAATGGGAACTATGCAAGTTGTAAACAGTTGTAGGATTAAAGATTATCAAATGTACAGAATGATTATTTACACAGAGCTATACAGTAGTGCAGTTAAGATAAGTGAGGGTGTAGATGGTTTCTACAGAGGCTATATAAAGTGCTGGTGGTTGTGAGTGGTGGTTCAGTCCATGTTATTATTGTGTGTTTGAGGGTACAGTTGTCCATTGTGTGTATGTTCAGTCCATGAGTTTAACGTGGGTCAGATGTCAGGAGGCAGAGTTCAGGAGTCTGACAGCTGTGGGGAAGAAGCTGTTCCGGTACCTGGTGGTCTTAGTCCGTAGGCTCCTGTGGCGCCTCCCAGAGGGCAGGAGGGTGAAGAGTCCATGTGATGGGTGACTGGGGTCTTTGATGATTTTCCCAGCCCTTTTCAGACACCGCTTCCTGTAGATGTCTTTTATGGCAGGAAGTGGTGCTCCGGCGATGCGCTGGGCAGTTTTCACGACCCTCTGCAACGCCTTCCGGTCCGAGGCAGAGCAGTTCCCGTACCAGACTGTTATACAGTTGGTCAGGATGCTCTCGATGGTGCAGCGATAGAAGTTCACCAGGATGTCTGAGGACAGGTGGTTCTTCCTCAGAGTCCTCAAGAAGAAGAGGCGCTGGTGAGCCTTCTTGACCAGCTTGGAGCAGTTGGTCGTCCAGGTGAGATCCTCGGAGATGTGGACTCCCAGGAACTTGAAGCTGCTCACACGCTCCACAGCCGTCCCCTTAATGTGGATGGGTGGATGTGGGTCAGCATTCCTCCTGTAGTCCACGATGAACTCCTTGGTCTTCTCGGTGTTAAGCAGCAGGTTGTTTCTGTCGCACCACTCAGCCAGACGATCCACCTCCTCCCTGTAGGCGGCCTCATCGTTGTCACTGATGAGGCCAATCACCGTGGTGTCATCTGCAAACTTAATGATGGTGTTGGAACCATCAGCAGGTCTGCAGTCGTGGGTGAAGAGGGAGTAGAGGAAAGGGCTCATCACACAGCCTTGTGGTACACCGGTGTTCATTGTGATGGTAGATGAGCAGTGGTTATCCAGCCGGACATGTTGGGGGCGGTTGGTCAGGAAGTCCAGTAACCATTTGCAGATGAGGGAACTGATGCCCAGGTCTGTCAGTTTCCTGATGAGTTGTGAGGGGTGGATTGTATTGAATGCTGAACTGAAGTCTATAAACAGCATTCTGGCGTAGGTGTTGTTGTTGTCCAGGTGTGAGAGGACAGAGTGCATTGCGACGGAGACTGCATCCTCTGTGCTCCTGTTCTGGCGGTATGCGAATTGGTGGGGGTCCAGGGTGGGGGGGAGACAGGATTTGAAGTGTGCTAGGACCAGTCGCTCTAAGCACTTAGTGATGATGGGGGTGAGTGCTACTGGGCGGTAATCATTGAGGCAAGATGGGTTGGAGTTTTTGGGTATCGGGACGATGGAGGTGGATTTGAAGCAGGCCGGTACCACAGCGTGGGCCAAGGACAGATTGAATATGTCTGTGAGCACTCCTGCAAGCTCCCCAGAACACGCTCTGAGAACACGCCCGGGGATGCCATCAGGGCCTGCAGCCTTGTGGACATTGATCCTGCTCAGCACCGCTCCTACATCGGTGGGGGAGAGAGTCAGAGGTTGGTGGTCTGGCGTCATGTCTGCTTTGGTTGTGGTTGTGGGGTTCCCTCGCTCAAAACGAGCATAAAAGTTGTTGAGCTCGTTGAGGAAGGAGACATCAGAGGATGCGGGGGAGGGTTTGGTGGTCCTGTAGTCTGTGATGGTCTGGAGTCCTTGCCACATGCGTCGGGGGTTGGAGTTGGAGAAGTGTTCTTCTACCTTCTTTTTGTAATGGTGTTTGGCTTTTTTGATGCCCTTCTTTAGATTAGCCCTGGCTGTACTGTAGGCGTGTGCATCTCCTGACCTAAAGGCAGTGTTGCGGGCCTTCAGGAGGAGACGAACATCCCGGTTCATCCAAGGCTTCTGGTTGGGGTACATGGTGATCCGTTTCTGGGTGGTGACACTGTCTGTGGTTTTGGAGATGTAATCCAGTACAGATGAGGCGTACTGGTCCAGGTCTGTGTGGGTGAACATATTCCAGTCTGTGTTTTTAAATCTGTCCTGGAGCACTGCGTCTGTCCCCTCTGGCCACACTTTAATTGTCCTCACAGCAGGTTTCACACGTTGGATGAGTGGTGAATACCGAGGTGTGAGGAACAGGGAGAGATGGTCCGATTGTCCAATGTGGGGGAGGGGTGTGGCTTTGTAGGCTCCCGCCAGGTTGGAATACACATGGTCTAAAGTCTTGTCTCCTCTGGTGTGGCAGGAGACATGTTGGTGGAATCTGGGGAGGACTGTCTTTAAGTTGGTGTGGTTGAAGTCACCAGCAACAATAAAAGCAGCCTCGGGGTGTTTATTCTGGTGTTTGTTAATGGCTGCAGAAAGTTCTTTCATGGCCAACCTAGCATTAGCGTCGGGGGGTATATACACGGCAGTGAGTATGATAGAAGTGAGTTCTCTGGGGAGATAATAAGGTCTGCATTTGACCATTAAAAACTCCGCATTAGGTGAGCAGTGACTCTCAGTAGTAGTGGAGTTCATGCACCAAGCATTGTTAATATAAATGCACAAACCTCCACCTCTGGTCTTGCCGGAGTCATCTGCTAGCCTGTCGGCTCGGTGTGTGTGGCGTCCTGCTAACTCGATAGCATTGTCCGGGCAGCTGTTGTTCAGCCATGTTTCGGTGAAAAACATGACATTTGAGTCCATAATCCGTCTGTTGTTAGTGATGGAGAGCCGTATCTCATCCATTTTGTTTGCCAGAGAACGGACATTGGCGAGAAAAATACTGGGTAAAGGCAGCCGGTGTGGTGTTAGCTTTAGCTTAGCCCGTAGCCCTCCGCGCCTACCTCGCCTTTGTTTACGATCTCGGCGCCGTCTGCGTGCACTTCCGCCCGGCCGGGGAGAGTGGGCAGCCTCCGGTGTTCTGGAGATCTCTGGGATGAGTCGGAGATCGGCGATAAAACTGTTGGAGTTGTGAGTCCAGATGTCCAGAAGCTCTTGTCTGCTGTAGGTCAGCAACGCACAGCAATTCTGGACGAATAATCCGGTTAAAAGTAGATAAAAAACCGCTAAATAGCAGATTCTGGAGAGACACTGAGCCTCGCGTTGTTCACGCGCCGCCATCTTGGATCTTGGATCCAAGCTGTATACATTTAGTATACACATCCAGAAATGCATACACTATTATATATTGTACATATATTTATTAGTTTCAGGTCGGCCATTCTTGTATTTTGCTCGTTTGTGTTGTTGTGTTTGCACATCTCTGTTGCTTGTGGGGCTCGCACACAAGAATTTCACTCGCATGTGCTGTGCCAATGTGCCTGCACATGTGATGTGACAATAAAAGTGATTTGATTTGATTTGAGGTGGAGAAGCAGCCGCAGGTGGCCGGACGGGCTCCTCGGGCCCCCCAGCTGACGTGGCAGCCGGTGTGGCATGAGGCTGGACGGGCTCCTCGGGCCCCCCAGCCGAAGAAGCAGGAGGCCGGACGGGCTCCTCGGGCCCCCCAGCCGACGTGGCAGCCAGTGTGGCATGAGGCTGGACGGGCTCCTCGGGCCCCCCAGCAGGCGAAGCAGGAGGCTGGACGGGCTCCTCGGGCCCCCCAGCTAGCGAAGCAGGAGGCTGGACGGGCTCCTCGGGCCCCCCAGCGAAAACAGCCGCAGAACCAGTGGGCACCAGGGCCCCCGGCACACATGAAACAAAACCAGTAGGCACGTGGGCCTCTGGCACACATGAAACAAAACCAGTAGGCACGTGGGCCTCTGGCACACTTGAAACAAAACCAGTAGGCACGTGGGCCTCTGGCACACATGAAACAAAACCAGTAGGCACGTGGGCCTCTGGCACACATGAAACAAAACCAGTAGGCACGTGGGCCTCTGGCACACATGAAACAAAACCAGTAGGCACGTGGGCCTCTGGCACACATGAAACAAAACCAGTAGGCACGTGGGCCTCTGGCACATTTGAAACAAAACCAGTAGGCACGTGGGCCTCTGGCACACATAAGGAGGGCTGCAGCTGCGCAGAGCACTGACCCTGCTCAGGCAGTGACAGCCCGGTGCAGTTCACAGCTGGCATCTTGGCCTCCAGGGGTCCAGAGTAAGCTGAGGGCAGTAACCCAGCCTCTGGGGAAGCCCCGGAGTGAGCAATAGTCTCTAATGTTGCCAGCTTTTGGTCCGTAATAAAACAGTTCATCTCCCTGCTTAGAAACAGCGGTGGAAAAATAGTGTGAATGTTGTGACTCAGCCATTAACTGAACTGTGGGTTGTAGCGATGCTAGCGGTGGTGGTGGCTGAGTGGCTAACTGGAGCGGCGGCAGAACAGGTAATTGTGCCCGTAGGGAGGCTAACAGTGGAGCTACAGACCTGGAAGCTTGTGGCTGGACACAGAACTGAGCCGGAGAATGGCGATAAAGTCCTGGCTCGGAGGGAGCGGCAGAGACACAGTCTGTCAGTTTTCCCGAGGGTCTGTACACGCCCACTTGGGAAGGATCCGTTACCACGAAGGTAGGTAAGCAATCCGAACAGTCTCCCATCCCGCTCTGAATAGCCCCAGAAAACAGAGTCCCGGAATCTGGGGAAGCCAGAACATGTCGCTCGCTCACCGCCTCGGGCTGCTCGAAAGTAAAAGCAGACGGGGGGTGAAGTCCGAGGTCCAAAAGGAGAAACTCCCGCTCCCATGAACAAAGCGAGCCCAGAAGCCATGGGAGACCGGTCACCAGACGCTGTAGCCGCCTCTCTATAGCGCGCTGGGATGTGCCACCCGGGTTTTCCAGCCACCGGTCGATGAGCTCCTGTGTGGCATCGATGAGATTTTCCCGTAGCTCCCTGGACGGGTTAAGCGCTGCTGGGTCCATGTTGTGGTCGCGTCGTACTGTCACGGTCCGGGGCAGCGGCCGTGTGGAAAGCGGAAGGAGGACTCAAAACGCAGCACTTATTGAGGTGTGAGGGTGATTTATTGATAATATCAAATATAAAGTGGGGATGGTAAAACAGAACTAAGGAGGAACTAACTGGGAGAAACTACACAAAGAAATAGCAAACCTGAGCATGAAGGGAAAACAGCAGGGAAAACAGCAGGGAGAGCACGCAGGGGATTACACCAGGTATGAACACAGAGGATGAACACAGACGACGCGACGAGGAGCAGAGGAAATCACACACTATAAGTACACAAAGAGACACTGGGAAATCACACACAGGTGGGGGAAACAGCTGGACCTGATTAACCTGACGAGACAGGGGAACACTAACACCAGGGACCAACAGAGGGAGCACAAACCCAGAACCCAGCGTCTAAAATCCCAAACACAAACCATCCCAAAACAGCCATGAATAATAATGAAAGTAATAACAATAAAGAACATAAACATAAAGTCACTGAGTCATGGTCGCAGGACCATGACAAAACCAGCAGAAAAAACTAGATGTAACTGGTGTAACTGGTGTATTTGGAGCCTCCTGTCGTCATGAAATTCCCTTGATGTTTTTGAACATGATTCATGGAGAACGCTGAGTTGTTAATCAATGCTTAAGTTGTTAACCTACAGTCAACAATGTCACCAAATGTTTCCCCAAAATATTATTTCTCTTATCAAATTCAAAAACAAATTCAAAAACATCTGTTTCCATCTTTAGTAGGCTTGATTACTGTAACAGCATCTTTACAGGTCTACCTAAAAAATCAGTCAGACAACTACAGCTCATTCAGAACTCTGCTGCTCGAGTCCTCACTAAGACCAAAAAAGTGGACCACATCAGTCCAGCTCTGAGGTCTTTACACTGGCTGCCTGTCCGTCAGAGGATAGACTTTAAAGTTCTGATGCTGGTCTATAAAGCTCTGAATGGTTTAGGACCAAAATACATCAATGACCTCCTGACCCAGTATGAACCTTCCAGATCCCTCAGGTCATCTGGATCCGGTCTTTTATCAGTTCCCAGAGTCAGAACCAGACACGGAGAAGCTGCATTCAGCTTTTATGCTCCTTATATCTGGAACAAACTCCCAGAAAGCCTCAGATCAGCTGAAACACTCAGTTTATTTAAATCCAGGTTGAAGACTCACCTGTTCTCAGCTGCATTTGAATAAAGCACCAAATCCACACTTTTAAGCTTAAATTTCAAAACTTACATTTAACTACTGATTTTATCTACTGTTCTGATTTTATATACTGTTGTTTGTTTGCTTGCTTTAATCAATTTTAAATCATGCTTTTTATCTGTTTTTGTTTCTAATGTCTCTGTAAAGCACTTTGAATCACCTTGTTGTTGAATTGTGCTATACAAATAAATTTGCCGTGCCTTGCCTTATCGACTCGAAACCATTGAGATGATCTGTTTTAAACAGGCGAGCAGATCCAGTGTCATCAGTGAGCTGGTGAAAAGATACCAGGACAAGAACATCAAGCTGAATTTCATATACGACACTGTGTGCTGTCCTCCATATACATGTGAGTATCTTCTTTTACTATATGACACAAGAACAACATTTCCTGTTTATAAAACACTGTTTGGTGTTTATCAGACAAATGCAGGAAGAACACCTCCAGGTGTTTCCCTGGCTGTCCATGTTTATGGACATAAACTGCAGTGCCAGCTATGATTTATTGGGCAATGTACACCAACTGACACACATGTCATCCTAAGCACATGCACACACTATTCAGTCCATACTTTGATAAACTCTTGTACAGTAAACAGCAAATATGTGTTAATCAGAAATCATGTAGAGCACACGAAGGCTTCCTGGGTTTGGGCTGAACGATGGAGAAGGCATGGAGAGGTTCTGCTCCCTCCTCAGAAGATTTGCACGAGTCACAAACAGATGACTCCATCACATCGACTGAACCTTCTGACTGATGCACTATTGCATTATGGGAGGAGGAAGTCATTGGATCTAGGTCTACATATTTCTGTATTAGTAGTTAAAATGACTCATTTAGATTCAAACTGAGAGAGCTGACAGTTCCTACTGATAGAAGTGCAGCTCCTTCAGAGATGGGACAAAGAGGAGAAGGTCACCAGTCTGCTGAGGAGGAGATTTCTGCCGTCCTGAAAGAGTCCCCGAGTAACCCGACTTTAATGGACCGTATGCTTGTAGTCGCAAGTGAATCTTTTCTCTTCCATGTTTGTCCAAGTGACTATTTCAGAACAAGACATCCAATAGTGGATGGAAAGAGAGACAGAAGCTGCCAAACATGCACTTTTGAAAACAAGACCCAAAGGTTTGTTGATTTGGCCTGATTTGTTTCTTATTGGGTATTCAGGAAGCTGACAGTAGCTACTTCCTGTCTTTAGACTATGTTCCCAGATGGAAGAGGAAGTATGTCATGAAACTGGTCGGGCATTGCACAGCTGCAAGCATTTCACCTCCTGTCATACTGTGTATGGTTTTGTGTGTGTGATAAATAAAATTTGAATTTAAAACTGGTTCAATTCAACCAGCTCAGGTAGGATTGAATTCAACTATATTTAGTGTTTTGTTGATAGAATTTCCAACAGTAAGAGTTCAAATGTTAGCAAACATACAGGTTAACAGCTGTGCTTAGTTATGTCGACTATATGATGGTAAAACCTTGCTGTCGGTTTTACATGTGTTTTTAAATGTAGATCCCTGAATCACGAGTCACCCACTGCAGACCAAACACAGGAAGTTAACGTGTTAATGTTACCATTTCCAATTATGGTGCCCATCATCTAATCTGGAAGTGTTTGTTTTGGGGCGGTGTTGTTCTTCCTATTGTGTTTAGGCCAGAGATGCTCTTCAAACAACTGACAGACATGCCCACATTACAAGAAGATGGTGTGAGTCTGATTTGATGTTCCAGTCGATGCTGAGAGACCTCGACAAGGAAGTCAGAGGTCAGCTGATGATGCGAGCAGGAAATGAAGAAGGAAGAAGGATCGGTCTACTTAATCTCAAGCACTTCTTCATTGTCACAGAGAGGGAAACGTTGTATTTTCTGCATCACTTCCTCACAGTAAAGATATTTGTACTCCTGGAAAGAAGATTCTGCAGGTAAACTGTTGATGGGACAATAAACAAATTTCACTTTGCAAAATGTTGTGCAGGGAGGTTGTGGTTGCTGCTTGGACAAACATGACCTGGATGACTGAGAACCTACGCAGACACGTTCTGAAGGAAGGACTCCACACTTATTGGACTGATTTAACTCTGCTTATTGTCATCGAGCAAAGTTTATTTAATGTGTCTCAATGATTCAAGCTGCAGTTGGTCGTCATCTCCATTGAAAAATAAATATGAATAAATGATAATAATATATAATAAATAATATCATGAGATGTTGACATGTGTTGTTGGTGTTTTGTGTAAATGTCTTTTTGAATGTAAACGCTTTGTTCCAGACAGACAGGGAGTCGCTATCAGGCTGTCCAAGTAAACCCACGGCTGTAACAGAGCCCAACAGTCTGCAGTGGCCACCACAGGCCACTGTCTTCACATCACAATTTCAACATGTCTGTGACGTCTCCTTGCCCTTGTACTCACTGACCTGCATTCATCCATAGATGACACTCAGGACCCTGGTTCCACAGCTGTTCTTGTTCACAGCAGCATCCAGTTAGAGAGGAAACTGGATAATGCAATGATGAGGTTCCGGCATCATGTTGTTGCTCCTCCTCCACATGCTTACCTGCCACAGTTTAACTCCGCCTCTCAGACAGTCATGTCACCTGATCTGCACGTTTTGCTGTACGATGACGTCATCTTGATGTTGACGAGGAGAAAAACTAGTTTAGTCCTGCAGATGGCGATCTTGCACCGTGTTCAGAGAGCCGACACTTTGATGATGCTGCCTGGGTTGGACTCTATATGAGCAGCTTCCACTCTGGTTTCACTTTTAAATAAACTTGTTTGATTTCACTTGTAAAAGCTGAGAAATAAATATTTTATTGCAAAATTATTTGTCGGTACATTTTTTGAGGGTCAAATATCCTGTTTGATTTGAGGAATGAACTGTTAAGGTGGAATAAATGAATCAGTTGAAATACATCAGACTCCAGAAGATCCAGGGTGACATCATCGTTACCTGGCAACAGAAGCCCTCATCTGATTTTATTGGAGGATATTTACAGCAGCAACACTGTTTAGTTTGATATGACGGGTTAACAACATGCTGTGATATCCAGTTCATCTGTAATAGATACTGGATCTAATCAGTCAGCAGATATTTGATCACCTCATTTATAACTATACTAGAAACAAACACAACTGTGTTGGTGATTAATCATTTGCGCTGCTCATGATGTCATCATCACTCCCTCCTCCACCCTCAGCAGTCCCAGCATGCTGCTGTGGTGCACCCCACCCTCACTCTACACCTGAGCCACAGACCACACCCTCCACCTCAATATACACCACAGTTTTCTCTGCTGTGGAAATGAGATCAGGAGGAAATCATCATTATTATTATTTAATAAACGCTCACATTAATGTGGGCTTATTTGTTTCATATTAGAAACATTAGTTGAGTGTTTTTAGTATAAAATGGTGAAAGTCCCTCTTTTTGCTCCTCCCCTCACCTGTGGATGGGCGGTGCTGTTACCGTGGTGACAGCTTGGATGTGTTTCAGTCCTGCCTGGTTATCACTGCAGGAATCTTTCACATTTATTACAGGTAATAACTCTGATTTTTCTGTGTATTATGAACCAAATGTATCCTGATACACACAGAGATGGATGAGCAGAGGTCACATGATGAAAGAACAAACATGGAGTCTTTGATTTATTTAGATATTTATTGATGAATGCAAACAAACCTGACACTGAACCATCGTCCAGCAGAACAAACCTGATCACATGACCTGCTGACCCAAACAGTGCAAAGCTCCATGGCAACAACAACAAACAGCCTCACATATGTTAACAGAGGCTGTTTGAAGCACAGAGTCTTTACAGTCTTTCTCCTGTTTGGACACAGATCTCTGCACATCTTCATCACAGTTACTCACAGACGTGCAGAGTGTGTGGATATCAAAGCTAAGTTTCCACCATGTTTGTAGTCTGTACTGGGACTCATGGAGCATCTCTCTATGAGCACTCAGTGCTTTAAACAGTGAGTCCCAGTTTAACCAGCAGCCTTCACACCACACATCACACAGACATGGAAACTTCAAACCTCAGACTGAAGACACTGGCAGTCTCTGGCACCAGCAACTGTGCTAACAAACACAGCAAACAGTGAAGGTTTGGTAGAGAAAGCTGGTTGGGTAATACCAAGTATGCGGCGGAGGAGGCGGGGTTACATTACTAGATGATTAAACATGAAACTATTTTGCTGATAATAATTGAAACGATTAAAGAAAATCAAAAAGCTATTTATGCAAGATAATTCATAATTTTATAAACTGGAATGATGAAATTATATTGGCTGGATCTGATTATTGGGGGGTCATGACCCCCGTAACCCCCCTGGAAATTACGCACCTGGTCCTGAGGTCAAATCCACCATCTTTGTTTCAGAGCTTCATGTTCTCCCGTGTTTGTGTGCGTCCTCTCCGGTACTCCGGCTTCCTCCCACAGTCCAAACACATGCAGTTAGTGGGGTCAGGTTAGCTGTGAGTGGTTGTGTCTCTGTGTTATTCCACCTTAATCAATGACTTCCTGTTAGCATGAAGTGCTTCTGTAGGACTGATGTCATTTTCATGGTTGGATCATTTAAATGAAGCTGGACTCAGATGCAGTAAATAAGCTGATTGGTCATTAATGAATAAAGCTGGTCAAACACATCACGTGGACACATGTGACTGTGTGTTGTAGTATTGATCCCAATGCTGGTATCAGTGCTGGATCAATAACACTGGATGGATGCGTTCAGCATGGAGCCCCTGAGCTGTGTTACAGACAAACATGGAAACTGACAGGTCTGTGTCATTCACAGTCTGTAACACTTCTAAACAACAGAGGCTGACCCAAGTGCCTCAGAGCCAGGCACGCTCACATCACAGCTCTCTAAATAAGCCAGTTTCAAAATAAGAGCTGAAAGCTGTGTTTGCTTGTGTTAGCTTATTATTGTGGAGACTAACATTCAGTGATCATGTGTTCAGACTCATAATGATTACTCTCAGAAATCCTGATCTTTGTATTTACTGTGTGTTGGATCAATAACTGAGATTCATGGTATCACACAGCTGTGCTGCTGCTGATGTCAGCACATCTGGAACAATACGAGGTATCTGCTACCAGACTGAGCAGAACGTTTGCTCACTGATCAGGTGACTTCTTCAGTCTCAGCTGACTGCAGCTTTACAAGCTTACAAACAGCACATTTGCACAATGACTGAAAGCAGCAGCACCTGATATATATGATACTAATATAATACATATACATATATAATCCATACTAATGATGAAGGAACTGAGCTCACAGTCCATTGTTCATTCAGTGAACTACTCAGTTTATTTTGGGCCTCAGAAATGCTCACTCTGTTTGTACATCACTGTCAGCGACTCATTCTGCTGTGTGGACAGGAACACATGTGACATCACTTCCTGTTTGTTTGTGACTGAAGAGGAAGAAGTTTACAAGGAATCATTTAGAAGAGTTTCAAACATCAACTGATTGAATCCATGAATCTGAAAACGTGTTTGTGAGTGAAAGAGACAGACATGTACAGACTGAACTATCTGTTCAACAGTCAGAGTGTTTCTGTAACAGGAGACACTCTTTACACTCCACTCAGCACAGGGACACTGAGGAACCACGAGACAAGAACCAAAACCCAGGATAAAGAGTTTGAGTGAATGTGGTGTTGAAGGTGTGGAGGTGGATCAGAGTGTCAGAGGAGACTCTGTAGAAGGACAGAGTGCCAGCAGGACAGTCCACATACACTGCTGCTCTGTTAGAGACAGAGGAGGAGGAGGAGGAGGAGGAGGAGGAGGAGATGGATGTTTGTCTGTTATTGTGCCAGACAGAATGAGGACCATCATCAGAGCAGTACAGACTCCAGGACTGATCATTCTATCCAAACACACAGTCATAACTGTCTCCTTTCCTTCTGATGCTTCTGTAACTCACTGATATAAAAACGTTTCCTCTCCACTCGACCTCCCAGTAACAGCGACCAGTCAGACCATTTCTACACAGCAGCTGATAATAATCAAATCTGTCTGGATGATCAGGATATGACTGAACCTCCTCCACATGTGTCACCTTCCTGTTGTTGTCAGACAGTTGGAGCTTTGTGTTCACTGTGTTTGTGTCGATTGTGAGTTGACAGGAATCTGATGGAGAGAACAAACACAATCCAGCTGCAGTTATTGATCATTGATTGACACTTTGATGATGACTCCTGACATGATGAAGATGGTTGAATGTGTGCTGCTTTGTTTTCATGAATCCCATTAAAAACACACTTACACTTCCTCAGACCTGGTGTCAACCATCGGACTCCAGCAGGCTCCACCCTGAAAGGAGGAGGGGGGTCAGAGCAGCACAGTCAGCATGCACACATGGACATTACATGGCTCTCACACACACACTGTTACACACTGAGCTCAAAGCTCGGCTCCACTGTTTTATTCAAAGAAATCTACATTTATTTATCAGCACATTTAAAAACAGCTTGAGCCAAAGTGCTGCACAGAGTAGAGAGAAAATAGGAAACATACACAGTAATGACTATAAAGACTGGTCAGGATTGAAAGCTACAGAGTACAAATGTGTTTCCAAGCGGCTTTTAAAAATGTCCAGTGTTGGTGACGACCTGATGTGAAGGGCGACTGTTCCAGAGTTTGGCTGCAGCCATCGATAAAGCTCACCTCTGTTTTTACGTCTAGTTCTGGTCAGAAGCTGCTTATCTGCAGACCTGAGGGCTCCACTTGGATTATTTTGTTAAAGAGAGATAAGATGGAGCCAATCCATTCACAGATTTAAAGACAACCAGATCTGGAAGTGGATTCTACCACGTACTGGTAACCAGTGGAAGAAGCTGGTGATGGGTCGTCTAGCACAGACCCACCGCTGGAAGCAGACAATTCTACTACAACAGCTAAAAGCACCAAGCAGAGCTCTTTGATCTCATGCACGACATCAAACTATGATGTCGAGATCAAACTATGATCTCAACATCATAGTTTGAGAGAGAACTGTGACAGCGCCGTTCCTTCACTTGACCTCAGTCGCTCTCGTCTGCTCCCTCGTAACACTGCTCTTTATTGAGCTTACATGAATATGCACAAGTTCATTAACATATGACGTCTTACACAGGTATGAACAAAGAGTACCAGTCTGTGCATAGTGTGTGTGTGTGTGTGTGTGTGTGTGTGTGTGTGTGTGTGTGTGTGTGTGTGTGTGTGTGTGTCTGTGTGCGTTCCAGATGTGACCCTGTGACCCCAAAGCTGGTGCTAAGAGTCCAGCGGTCCCCCTAACAAAGGGCTCTTATACTTAAGCAGATACAGAGTAGGTGTCCTCCTACACCATAAATCAGTAAGAGAGGGTACGACCTCTCTCATGACCCCAAGTGGTGTGTGCATGCCAGAGCACTCTGGAAGGCACACACAGTCTTTACAGACTGCTAAGGATCAAACCTCTATCATTATGCAATCGATTATACAACTCTAAGCATATATCAGTAAATATTTCTAAGCATTTCTAAGCAATGACAATCAACACTATAAACCTTACAGCTGGTTTTAATAACCGAATGTATTTGTTTCTCAAATGAGAAAGAGCTATCGAGAAACACTCCTAAATCTTTAGTTCTGAACTTTTCCAGTGGGCCAAGGTCAACATTATCTGCTAATGCTAAATAGGCTGCCGTTATTAACTAATACTAATTTGATGTGAATTAGCATTATGCACTAATGTTAACATTTACTTTTTAACAATGTGAGTAGCTAATGCTAACACTATTTCCCTTAACTTTAAAAAATGTGCACGGCTAATGCTAACACTCTTTTCCCTAGCATTACAACAATCTGTGCTGCTAATCAGAATCAGAATCAGAATCAGAATCAGAATGGGGTTTATTGCCAGATGTTGAGGTTTACAACATTAGGAAATTGCTGCGGTGCTTCAGTGCAAACAATAAGAATTAAAGTGCTATGTAGAAAGAAAGATATGTGCATGAGATATACATGAGATATATACATGAGAATAAGAATTATGAGTGCTACGTTGAAAGATATATACATGAGTGCAGGTGGTGATCAGTGCCAAACATGAAATGATGCAGTGACACAGCGTAGGGTCATGTGTTAGTGGTGGGGACAGTCATGTGGTTATTGTTCATGTGTCCAACAGCAGAGGGGAAGAAACTGTTCTTATGGCGAGAGGTTCTGGTGCGAATGGACCGGAGCCTCCTGCCTGAGGGGAGCAGGTCAAACAGACTGTGTCCAGGGTGAGAAGGGTCAGCTGAGATCCGGGCTGCACGCCGCAGTGTCCTGGAGGTGTACAGGTCCTGCAGAGATGGGAGTTTGCAGCCAATCACCTTCTCAGCAGAGCGCACAACACGCTGCAGTCTCTGTTTGTCCCTGATAGTGGCTCCAGCGTACCACACGGTGATGGAGGAGGTGAGGATGGACTCGATGATTGCAGTGTAGAACTGCATCATCGTCCGTGTTGGCAGGTTGAATTTCTTCTTCAGCTGCCTCAGGAAGTACATCCTCTGCTGGGCTTTCTTGATGACGGAGGTGATGGTGGGCTCCCACTTCAGGTCCTGGGTGATGGTGGTACCCAGGAAGCGGAATGAGTCCACAGAGGTGATGAGGGTGTCAGTCAGGATGATGGGGGGGAGTGGGGCTGTGAGCTTCCTGAAGTCCACAATAATCTCCACTGTCTTCTGGGCATTCAGCACCAGGTTGTTGTGGCTGCACCAGGTCACCAGACGTTCAACCTCCCTCCTGTAGGCAGACTCGTCCCCGTCAGAGATGAGCCCAATGACGGTGGTGTCATCTGCGAACTTGATTAGCTTGACAGACTGGTGGGTGGAGGTGCAGCAGTTGGTGTACAGGGAGAAGAGCAGAGGAGAAAGAACACAGCCCTGAGGGGAGCCAGTGCTGATGGTCCGGGAGTCCGAGACATTCTTTCCCAGCCTCACGTGCTGCTTCCTGTCCGTCAGGAAGTCAGTGATCCACCGGCAGATGGGATCAGGCACGTTCATCTGGGAAAGCTTGCCTCGGAGATGGTCTGGAAGGATGGTGTTGAAGGCAGAGCTGAAGTCCACAAACAGGATCCTGGCGTAGGTTCCTGGGGAGTCCAGATGCTGCAGGATGTAGTGTAGGGCCATGTTGATGGCGTCATCTACAGACCTGTTGGCTCTATATGCAAACTGCAGGGGGTCCAGGAGGGGGGCGGTGAGGGTCTTGAGATGGGAGAGAACCAGGCGCTCAAATGACTTCATGACCACAGATGTCAGAGCCACGGGTCTGTAGTCATTTAGTCCAGTGATCCTAGGTTTCTTGGGGACAGGGATTATGGTAGAGGACTTGAAGCAGGCAGGCACATGACATGCCTGCAGTGAGGAGTTGAAGATGCCAGAAAACACTGGGGCCAGCTCGTTTGCACAGTGTCTGAGGGTGGCAGGAGACACACCGTCTGGGCCGGGAGCTTTTCGAGCATTCAGACTCCTAAACTGCTTCCTCACATCTGCTTCATGAATATGAAGAGTTGTGGTCGGAGGAGGTGGTGTGAAGTCCTCTTTTGTGTGGGGTGAGGGGGCGGGTGTTGCAGGTGAACAGTTTGAAGGTGGTGATGGCTCTATGGAGGGGGGAGAGGTGGGGGAATGAGTGTCCAAAGTGTCTCCATTGTTGGGGTCGTTGGAGGTGTGAAGGCTGCCTGATGGCTCGTCAAAACGACAGTAGAAGTCGTTTAGGGTGTTGGCTAAGAGCAAGTCATCAGTGGAGTGGGGGGTTTTAGGCTTGTAGTTTGTGATATTCCTAAAACCTTTCCACACAGAGGCCGAGTCATTCTCTGAGATCTGCTGCTGCATCTTCTCAGAGAGCTGATGTTTAGCAATGTCCACTTCTTTAGTGAACCTGTACTTGGCCTCTCTGTAGCAGTCCCTGTCTCCGCTTCTGAACGCCTTTCTCTTTTCCAGCCACAGCTTTTTGAGTTTAGGAGTAAACCAGGGTTTGTCATTGTTATAACTCACCCTGGTGCGTGATGGCACAATGCTGTCCTCACAGAAGTGGATATAGGAGGTGACAGTGTCCGTAAACTCGTCCAAGCTGTTAGAAGCAGCCTTCATTGTGTCCCAGTCTGTAGACTCCAAACACGTGTGAAGCTCCTCCACAGCCTCGTTGCTCCACAGTTTTTTGGTCCTCACGACAGGTTTGGAGAGCTTCAGCCTCTGTCTGTACGCGGGGATCATGTGGATCATGACGTGATCAGAAAGTCCGAGTGAAGCGCGGGGCACCGCGCGATAGGCCCCGCTGATCGTGCTGTAGCAGTGGTCCAATGTCCTCTCCTCTCTGGTCGGGCATTTAATATACTGCTTGTATTTCGGAAGCTCATGGCTCAGATTGGCTTTGTTAAAGTCCCCAAGAGCAATGATGAGAGAGTCCGGGAATGTCCGCTCCATGTGGAGAATCTGCTCCGCGAGTGCGCCCTGAGCTGCTTGCGCATCCGCGTCTGGCGGGATGTAAACAGCGGCCAGGATGAATGAAGCAAACTCCCGCGGAGAATAAAACGGTTTGCAGTGAATAAAAAGATATTCCAGAGAGGGAGAGCAGTGCTGAGCAATCACTGTTACATCTGTGCACCAGCCACTATTGATGTAGAAGCAGACACCTCCACCTTTGGTTTTACCGGAGAGAGCGGCCTGCCGGTCCGCGCGCAGCAGATGAAAGCCCTCCAGCTTGAGCGCGCAGTCCGGGATGTCCTCACTGAGCCACGACTCCGTAAAACATAAGACACAGGAGGAGGCAAAGTCTCTGTTCATGCTTCTCATCAGGGCCAGTTCGTCTATCTTATTTCCGAGTGAGCGTACATTAGAAAGGAAGATCCCAGGAAGGGCCGTTCTCAGTCCGCGTCTCCTCAAACGCACGAGTACGCCGGCTCGCTTACCTCTCTTTCGACGTCTCACTCTCCTGATCAGAGTCTGCAGTAAATCTGCCGCAGATGCGACAAATATTGGGAATAAATCCACAGGCGTTGTAGTCCTGCAGTTAAGGAGCTCTTCTCTGGTGTAAGAGTATCCAGAGGAGTGCCCAGACACAGAAGAAATGCACAAAAACAAGACAAAAGTAACGCACTGAAGCACCAGGGCATCCATACGCGGCGCCATCTTGGTGAACTTTTTTATGCTAAGTAGACTGCCATTAGCACCTACATCTGATTTAAGGCAAATACGCATTAGAACCTAATACTCATATTGTTTTCCTTTGCTTTATAGCAATGTGAGCAGCTAGTGCTAGGTAGGCTGATGCTCGCAGCTAATGCTAATTTGATGTGAATTAGCATTATATTAGTCGGGATTTAATGCTAAGTAGACTGCCATTAGTGGCTAACGCTAATTTTAGGTGAATAGGAATTGGTAGCTAATCCAAATACCATATTTTCTTGTTTTATAACAATGTGAGCGGCTAATGCTAAATAGGGTGCCGTTATTAGCTAATGCTAATTTATCTGCTAATGCTAACAATGTTTTTCTTATATTTTAAAAATATGAGTAGCTAATGCTTATACTATTTTTCCTTCAATTTTAACAATGTGATGTGTGTTACCGTTAATAACTATTGCTAATTTGATGTGAATTAGCATTATCAAATAATGCTAACTATTTTCCTTTGCATTATAACAATGTGAGGACTTATGCTAATTAGGCTGCCATTACTAGCTAAAGCTAATTTGACGTGACTTAGCATCATCCGTTAATGCTAACTCTTTCCCCTTGCATTATAACAATGTGAGCAGCTAATGCTAAGAAGGCTGCTTTTATTAGCTAATGCTAATTTGATGCGAGTTAGCATTACCCGATGATGCTAAAACTTTTCACTTCCCTTTTAACAATGTTTGCAGCTAGTTCTAAGTTGGCTGATGCTAGCAGCTAAAGCTAATTTGATGTGAATTAGCATTATATTAGTGAGGAATTAATGCTTAGTAGAATGCCATTAGTGGCTAATGCTAATTTTAGGTGAATAGGAATTGCCAGCTACTGTAAGTAGGTTGGAGGCCGCAGGAAACAAACAGGAAGTGAATGAAGGACAGGAAATGTTTCCATCTCTTCCTCCTCTATTAGACATTCTCTCCATACCTGAGAGTGTCCAGTCTCCAGCTTGGATCCTTTAGTCCAGCCGACAGCACCTTAATCCCTGAAGCTTCTGGATGATTATAGCGCAGGTCCAGCTCTCTCAGATGGGAGGGGTTGGAGCTCAGAGCTGAGGCCAGAGAAGTACAGCCTTCGTCTGTGATCAGACAGCCTGACAGACTGCAGACACACAAAACAACAATCCATCTGTCAACAATCATTTTCTCTTTGTCACAATAACATCTATCAATTTACATCCATTCAATGTAACTTTATGTATAAGTGACAATTCCCAACAGACGGCAGCAGTCATCTCAAGCTGTTTAGCAGTATAAGGTAACAGCCTCCAATATAGAGCGAAAGACCCAACCATCAGACAATCCACTGTGAGCAGCACTTGGTGATGGTGGGAAGGAAGAACTCCCTTTGACACAAAGATCCTCCCAGTGAAAACAGGCTCCAGGAGGAGCATCTACCATGACTGGTTGCAGGGTGAGGGGAAAGAGAAGAGATGAGCTCAGAGAGACAAGAACAAAACACAAACTAAGGAGAGACAAGACAAAGGTTAAGGACAGAGAAGAAAGCAGAGCATCATGGGAAGTCCACCAACAGCCTGAGCCTATAGCAGCATAACTAGGGGATGGTTCAGGGTCACCTGATCCAGCTCGAACTATAAGCTTTATCAAAAAGGAAAGTTTGAAGCTGATCTTCAAAGTAGAGAGGGTGTCTGTCACCTCCTGAACTCAAAGTGGGAGCTGCTTCCACACCAAGTCCAACATAGCCAGGCTGAGTTGTTAGATTAGTCCAAAGTCAAGTCAGAAAGTTATTATTTGTGTCAAATGTAGAAATAACTAAAAAGTTATTTCTCAATCTGATATTAAAAAGTTTAAATGGTGAAAAAACCTGTAATGAAAACAGAAAGAGTCAATAAAAGCCTCATTAGAGGGTCACCAGTTTAAAATTCAGACATTTAAACTGGTGATTCTCCTTCTCTGCTCCATTTCCTCTCTAGACTTCCTGTTCCTAGGAGGGATTTGATTGGCTGAACGTCCTTTTAGCCTTTCTTTAGTTCTTTGGGTGCTAATCAAAATGTATGAGTCATGTGACGTGACATAAGGAATTCCATAAGGAATGGAATGATGTGAAAACCATCACGGGCCACAACACCAAGAACAGCACATTGGGGGGGGGGGGGGGGGGGGGGGGGGGGGGGGATGTGGAGAAGGCAAACAAACTCAACTACGTCTTCAACAGGTTTGGCGTCCTCCGACCACAGGTACAGCATGCCCCAGGACCCACTACAGTTTGCATACAAACACTATGTGCCAAACTCCAGACTGACAGTGAAACATCAGGCCAGTGTTAGAAGATAAAGTTCAGGAAAGTTTCTTAATGGTTCAGAAGATGTTCACCAGAGGACGACTTAAAGATGTGTGTAGGAGCCATAATTAAATGTATTGAATTTTGATGATCACTGGGTTTTCATTTGTTTGGTTGCTATGGTGATGTGTAATGGGAGTCACGTGGGTGCTAGCGGTGAAATTAAGTGGGCGTTGTCAGTCTGTCATTCATTGGTTTGATTTTGACAGAGAGGAGGGCTGGGTAAGTAAGTAAGTAAGTAAGTAAACTTTATTTATTAAGCGCTTTTCGCAGACAGGCAGTCACAAAGCGCTGTACACAAATATTAAAATATTAAAATCAACAATAAAATCAATAGACATTATATACAATGTAAAAGATCAAATGTAAATAATGTAAAAAATATAATAAAATAAAATATGTAGATCAACAAAAGGCTTGTTTGAACAGAAGAGTTTTTAACTGTTTTTTAAAAGAATCCACAGAGTCAAGCAAACGTAATTGTAGTGGTAAACTGTTCCACAGCCTTGGTGCAACAGACTGAAAGGCTCTGTCCCCTTTTGTCTTCAGTCGTGTACGGGGAACAACTAAGAGACTCTGAGTCTGTGAGCGGAGATGACGAGCAGCAGTGTATTTTAAAAGAAGCTTGGATAAGTAATCTGGAGCCTGGCCATTTAGTGCTCTGTATGTTAGAACAAGAATTTTAAAGCGAATTCTAAACTCTATTGGGAGCCAATGTAAAGAATATAAGATGGGAGTGATGTGAACACGCTTGGTAGAGCGTGTACTTACTTACTTACTTACTTACTTACTTACTTAGCCGTAGTTTTTGATGACCGCTGCACAACGCGTTTCCCCTTGTTGCATTAGAGCCTGTGATGTTTTAAGAGTCTGAATCGTGAGCCGATCACATTACTCTGTAAATTCTCAAAGCACTTTAATAAACAAGTAAGCAATTCAACCTCTCGCATTATTGCGTAAAGTTGACAGCGTGTCATGCAAATAGGCAGGCTCCATCCTCGGCCTCTAGCGACTGTGGAAGTCGCTACAATGTGCATGAAATGGAGGCTTCTGATTGGTCAGAATGAGCCTGTGAAAATGGGATGAACTTTGTATAAAGAAAGAAAACAAATTTAGTCTTTTCATGGAAATCTACCTTTTTAAAAGTGATTCCAAATCAAAGCTAACGCCATGCAAGCTTGTAGCTTTGATTGACAGTGTGTAGAACAAGCCTGATGACACAAACTCCCAGAAAACCTAAAAAACAACATAATGCATCTCAAGGACTCAATTTTGCCATTTCTCCACAACAGTTGCCCATAGTGGACCTCATTACAGCCACAGAAACCGCCATATGGATTAATAAATTATCACAGACAGAAGCAGAGCAAATCAGGATGAAAGTCTAAGCCAACCTCTCCAGTGCCTCCGTCTAACCTCACAATACAAGAAAAGAAGGTCGTCGCTTCCGTGAGCAAAGACCACAACATCCCTGTTTTACCAGCTGATAAGGGAAGATGCACCGTGGTCCTAAACACTACAGATTACCATACAAAGATCAGTCAAAGGAGCTTGAAAAGAAAAGTGTCTGGACTTCTTTAAGTTGCTTGAAGACGTTTCACCTCTCATCCGAGAAGCTTCTTCAGTTCTAAGGTCAAATGGTGGAGAGTCCCAGATATAAACCTAGTGGGAGTTTCCCCCCACATAGGGACAAAAAGCCCCCTGATGATCCTCTAATCACCTGAGCCAAGGTGTGAAACTGGGTGTGGGCTCCAATCAGCCAGAGTTTCGGGTGGGTTCATTGTGAAACCTGGCCCCACCTTATCATGCGAATTCCTGAGATCAGATGGCCCAGGATGTGAGTGGGCGTTAAGGCGTCTGGGAAGGGATCTCAAAACTGGATTATAGATGGCAGAGAGTTGGTGTCGTAAACCCCCACCTCTGTTCAAAGATGGTCGCTCACAGTGGACATAGATGCTTCTTTCACTCCTCTTTCAAACCATCTGTCCTCTCTGTCCAAAATGTGAACATTGGCTCTTCTGTGTTGTGCCATGCGCTTGTGAAGTGGCTGTTTGGTCTCTCCGATGTAGAGGTCTGAGCATTCCTCGCTGCACTGTACAGCATACACCACGTTGTTAAGTCTGTGTTTTGGCGTTTTATCTTTCGGTTTTGTCTGAGCGTGTTGCTGGGTCTGAAATGCACCGGGATGTCGTGCTTGCATGCATGCATACAAAGATCACTACTCTCCTCAGTGACGACAATACCTACGAAGCCCTAAAGCGAGACCCCACAACCAGCTACAAAAAGAAAGTTATAGCTTGCCTTCAAGACTTTGAAAAGGACAAAATTATTGACCGCCTTACATATCACCGCCTTTACCCAGGAGATGCCATACCCTGCATTTACGGACTTCCTAAAATCTACAAGGAAGCTGTCCCACTCAGACCCATAGTCAGCAGCATAAACTCGGCCACTTATAACATTGCAAAACACCTTGCTACCATCCTTGCTCCTCTCGTGGGGAACACCCCACACCACATCAAGAACTCCACTGACTTCACTGACAAGGTCCAGAAACTTACCCTGGATCCAGATGAAACCATGGTGTCCTTTGATGTAGTCTCTCTCTTCACTTGCATACCCACCACGGAGGCCGTGGAGACTGTCAGAAAACGACTACAAGAAGACAGCTCCTTGGAGGACAGGACCAACTTCACACCTGATCAGATCTGCACACTGTTAGACCTCTGCCTCACCACTACATATTTCAAGTACAACGAAGGCTTTTACAGACAAAAACATGGCTGTGTCATGGGCTCCCCCGTGTCACCTATTGTAGCCAACCTTTACATGGAGGAAGTGGAAAGGAAGGCTCTTGGCTCTTTCAAAGGAAGAGTACCCAGCCACTGGTACAGATATGTGGACGACACCTGGGTCAAAATCAAGACACAAGAAGTGGAATCCTTCACTGCGCACTTTAACGCTGTGGATAAAAACATCAAGTTCACCAGGGAAGACACAAAGGACGACTGTTTGCCTTTCCTGGACTGCGCTGTGCACATTGAAGAGAACGGCAACCTCAACATCGAAGTTTACCGGAAGCCCCCACACACGGACCAGTACCTCCTCTTTGACTCCCATCACCCTCTGGAACACAAACTTGGAGTAATTAGGACCCTACACCACCGGGCAGAACATGTTCCCTCTAAGCCTGAAGGAAAAAAGAAGGAACACACACATGTAAAGGAAGCACTCAAAACGTGCGGCTATCCTAAATGGGTGTTCTTAAAGTCAGCAAAGAAAAGAAGACCAGACACCAGCGAAGGAGGATAAGAAGGACAGACGCAACAACATTGTCATCCCCTATGTAGCCGGTGTATCAGAAAAACTCAGGAGAGTTTTCTCCAAGCATGACATCCTGGTGTATTTCAGACCCAGCAACACACTCAGACAGAAACTGGTTCACCCGAAAGACAAAACTCCAAAACACAGACTTAACAATGTGGTGTATGCTGTACAGTGCAGCGAGGAATGCCCAGACCTCTACATCGGAGAGACCAAACAGCCACTTCACAAGCGCATGGCACAACACAGAAGAGCCACCTCCACAGGACAAGACTCAGCAGTCCATCTGCATCTTAAGGATAAAGGACACTCTTTCGAGGATGCCAATGTTCACATTTTGGACAGAGAGGACAGATGGTTTGAAAGAGGAGTGAAAGAAGCATCTATGTCCACTGTGAGCGACCATCTTTGAACAGAGGCGGGGCTTACGACACCAGCTCTCTGCCATCTATAATCCAGTTTTGAGATCCCTTCCCAGACGCCTTAATGCCCACTCACATCCTGGGCCATCTGACCTCAGGACATCACATGATAAGGTGGGGCCAGGTTTCACAATGAACTCACCCGAAACTCTGGCTGATTGGGACCCACACCCAGTTTACACCTTGGCTCAGGCGATTAGAGGATCATCAGGGGGAGGGCGTTTCTCCAAAACATGTATCCATCAGAATTATGGACAGGCGTGTATAATAAGTAGACTTGTTCAGACTTGTCCAACACTTTTGTCTGTCAGTGTTTTACAGAATATCATCAAAGAGTCATGACAGTGACCATTAGTGTCACTGTGGAGATGCTTATTCCAGCATCACTGACTTCATGGTTCCAGTTTCCATCACTAAGGACTACATGTACTGATGCTGCTTTTAGCCATCTTAGCATGCTACCTCCAACAGGTGGTCAGTGGGAGAGCAGAAGATGATATCAGTGACATCCAATCAAGGAAGGAAGAGACTGTTGAAGGCAGCGAGCTGTGACTGCTGTGAACAGCACACTATTCTTTCCCTGTGTCAACATACATGAGGCTGTTTCAGATGCTTAGTTATTCAGTGCAACACACCACGAACTCCTTTATACAACTAAGTATACTGAGAGCACACAGCTGTGGTTGCTGTGGGAACCATCCATATATTCAGCTGTTTTGGGGCTGAGTCTGCTTCCTCATCCTTGGAAAAAACTCTTAAAGTTTGATGTGTTTTTGACTTGAATTGTGGGGATTATATCATTTCTATATTGTGTTTATTTTTATATCCTGTTATTAAGCTTTGAGCAGTGGCATTTGATTAAATATTTATTCCATTCATTAAACATACAGTTTCAATCATGTTATTACATCTATGGGAGAATGTGCTGACAAAGGAGTTGGCCTTCTGTCTGGTAAGAGGTTACAAGCTTTATCTGGTGAGGTAAGAGGTGAGACAGAATGCAGTGAGGTCGTGACAGCTCGCTTGCGTACACAGACTTTATATAGACACATTTCTAGGTTAGAGTTAAGACGTATTTTTCTTGTAACTGCATTTTGTGCCTGTGTTACGGAGTATAGCATGGTGGGAAAGGACGGAGAGAACCCCCCCCCCCCCCCCCCTAAGTTTTGTTGGTTTTGTTTTTGAGTTTGTTTTGGATTAATCGCATGTTTTTGTGTCTACTTACGGTTGTTGTGCCTATGTGGGAGGGGAGATTTTACTCTAGCCCAGCTGCCAGTGAGGCGGAGTTGAATACAGGGAGCGGCCGATTGGAGTTCCTCTTTATAAAGGGGAGAGGAAGCAGGAAGTTGTTGTTGTTGGTTTTTAGTAGGACTTCGGTGAAGTAAGAGAGCCCCGGAGATCGAGGACAAAGTGTGCACATTTTTAATGGAAAGGATTTTATTTTGCCTGGCCTGGTTTTGCTTTTAACGAAGCGGAGGACATGGAAGGGAGGACGCATTCCTAAGGAGTTGTGAGAGGACGTGCTGGAAAAGAGAGGACGTGCCGGAAAAGAGAGGACGTGCTGGAAAAGAGAGGACGTGTTGGAAAAGAGAGGACGTGCTGGAAAAGAGAGGACGTGTTGGAAAAGAGGAAAACGAGCACTAGACTGGAGACCTCCTGTGCCCCAATAAGAAAAATCGGACCAGTTCTGGGAAGTCTAACTGCCGGGAGGTGATGTGGAGACCCAGCCTGGAACGAAGCTAAAGTCTAAACAGGCGAAGGACTCGGACCGTGGTGGTCTTTGGGTTTCGAATCCCTGGCCGTAGTTGTCTTCAGCCGGTAGTTCGCCTAGAGGAAGAACAAATAAATTTTGGTGTAACCCATTGCAGTGTGTGCGTGGTGGTTTGCTGCTGGTCCCTACTAGAACTTTTATTCTTTTTTTTGTACGGAGGCTCTCTTAACAGCTCCCCCGTAACATTTGGCGTTTGTCGACAGGATTTGTGACCAGTATACAAACCGACCTGCCTTAGACTGATTAATATGGCGGATGAGTTATCTGAAACCAGGAATATGGTGTCACCATTTTTTATTGGTGCGCCCTGGGTTCCAAAATTTTGTGGGCTTAATACGAGTTATGAAGATTGGGAGAGTCAAATTAGCGCAATGCTCCGTGCTCAAAAGTGGTCGATAGAACAGCAATGTGATTTTGTATTGAGTGCATTAGGAGGAGAATCACGACGTGAAATTCTTATTCTGGAACAAGCGGAGCGGGATACGCCAGATAAGATCTTTCTTCAGCTTAAAGAACTGTATGGGGACAAAACAGCTGTGGGTACCCTGCGTGCCATGTTTTATGAATGTAGACAAAGGACAGAAGAGCCTATTAGAAAGTTCACGCTACGCTTAAGGGAGTTGGGCCATCGCCTGCAGACAAAAGAGCCACAAGATCTTCGGCGGGCCGACCTGCATCTGCGTGATCAGTTTGTCTTGGGTCTTAGGGAGGGTGAGATACAGCGTGACCTGCGGCGTTTATTAAGGCACGATCCTAACCTCTCATTTGAACAGGTGCGTAAGGAGGCTCTGCAATTGGAAGCGGATGCGCTGCATGGCGTACATGAGGACTCCGCTTGTGCTGTGGTAAGAGGGGATTTAAAGTGGCAGGATACTTTGAATTGGAAAGATAAATTTAAAGTGGAGATCCTCGCAGAAATGAAGGAGCAAATTATGGATCTCAAAAATACCCTTCAGGAGGAGCTGAGGGAATTTGTCCGACCAGCACCAACGCCACGGACGTTTGCAGCTCCTAGAGGTGAGCGAGAAAGGCGGAACCTTAGTTCCCCTCAATATAGGGGAGGTGTTGAAGTGTCTGAGCCACCCCCGGCGACAAAGCAAACTCCACGGTTGGTGGAGCGACCACGGCACAAGTGGGATGAGCAAGGGCAGCCTATTTGTAGTAGGTGTGGAGTTAGTGGACACATGGCAAGAGAGTGTCGGGGCACTTCACCTCAGATGGCTTTAAACGATTAAATCCAGTCGCTATGGGCCAGGTGATTGGAAAGGGGGATAGTGGTCCAACCCAGTTAAACCACCCTCAATTTTTAGGGGCATGCCGTCAAGTAGAAGTATTCGTTGATGGTAAAGAAGTGACATTTTTGCTGGATACTGGGTCCAATGTAACATTAATGCCACAAGCCTGTTTTAGGAGATTGTTTGGTGAACAAGAGCCGGGGAAAGAGAGTGATCTTAACTGGCTGAAGCTGAAGGCCGCGAATGGATTGGCTATTCCTTACGTGGGCTATGTGTTAGCTGAAGTACAGGCGGGAGACATTACCTTGAAAGATATGGGAATTGTGATTTCAAAGGACGACCCCAATAATTCTAATGCCTTACCTATATTAGGTATGAACATCATCGTTCCATGTTGGGATGTGTTTTTTTTCGAAATCTCAGACACAGACCCAGACCTGGCCGGTTGGCTCGACTGTAGATACTCAACAAGCGTGGGCATCTGCTTTCCAGGACTGTCAAAGAATTCAGGCAGCTGTCCCCGTATCACAAGTAGGGACCCTGCGACCCGCTTACCGCCACCCGGTGAGGATCCCTGAGCACAGTGAGCAGGTGATTTGGGCTAGGGCCCCACAGACACTGAGGAAAGGACAATGTATTTTGGTGGAGCCATTGGAAGGGCCTAGTACAGTTGCTGTTGCTCGATCGCTAGGAACTGTCTATAGAGGCCGGGTCCCCATCAAAGTAAGGAACCTTAATCCTTTTCCTATTACGTTACGACGTTATGAGGCCCTGGCTACATTCTCCACGGAAAATGTCGACATTCAGGAGCCTTTTGAAGTCACGTTTGAGCAAACCAGGCCAGGCATTGTTGAAGTGGGCGTATCCCAGGTGAGCTCGGAATCATCTGGTAGAGCTCCTCACATTGAAGTTATGACACAAGGGCGGTCGAATCTATCCACGGAGGAGCAGGAAAAGTTAAATGGTCTCTTGAGGAAGTGGGGTGATGTGTTTGCTGCCGACGAAGAGGATTATGGCCACACAGATGTAATTACGCACTCTATTCCGACAGGTATGGCACCTCCTATTAGAGAGCGGTATAGGCCAATTCCCCCTAAAATGTATCAGGAAGTGCGAGAATTGCTGAATAATATGATCCGATCAGGGGTGGTGCGAGAGAGTACAAGTCCCTGGGCAGCACCCATTGTCCTAGTAAGGAAAAAGAATGGGGAATTGAGATTTTGTGTGGATTACCGCAAGCTGAATGCAGTGACACATAAAGACGCCCATCCATTACCTAGAATTGAAGAGACCTTGACGATGCTGACTAAATCAAAGTACTACTCCACCCTCGATCTAGCAAGTGGGTATTGGCAGGTGAAAGTTTCTGAAGCTGACAGGGAAAAAACTGCATTTTGTACTCCTTTTGGCTTGTATGAGTTTGAAAGAATGCCTTTTGGATTGTGTAATGCTCCAGCAACATTTCAAAGGTTGATGCAGAGTTGTTTGGGAAGTCAAATCACAGAGTCCGCTTTTGTATATTTGGATGATGTGATAGTATATTCACCGGATTTTGACAGCCACCTAGAACATCTGCAGGCAGTGTTTGCAAGATTGAAGGGCTATGGGTTGAAGTTGCGACCTGATAAATGTGTTCTTTTCCAGCAACAGGTGAAGTTCCTGGGTCACCTGGTGAACAGTGAGGGTGTGGCTCCGGACCCTGATAAGATTGCCGCTGTACAGAAGTGGCAGGCCCCGCAGACTATTCATCAGGTGCGTTCCTTCTTGGGCTTTGCTGGTTATTATCGGCGGTTCATTGCAGGATTTGCGGGTGTTGCTAGGCCTCTTAACTCGCTGCTGGTGGGAGTACCGAAGAATAAAAAACAGAATATCCCCATAAATTGGGATGAGGATTGTCAGCAGTCCTTTGATCTTCTGAAGCAGAAACTGCTAGAGGCTCCTATTTTAGCTTTTGCTGACTTCAGATTACCCTTCCGGCTGTATACGGATGCCAGTAAAGTGGGCCTTGGTGCAGTACTGTCTCAAGTACAAGATGGGAAGGAATGTGTGATAGCCTATGCTAGCAGAAGCTTAGCATCCGCCGAAAGGGATGATGCAAACTATAGCTCCTTTAAGCTGGAGCTGCTCGCTTTGAAGTGGGCGGTGACTGAGAAATCTAAAGATTATCTATGGGGGTCTCTGTTCACAGTCTATACTGATAATAATCCATTGGTCCATTTATCGACTGCAAAAGTGGGCGCAGTGGAACAACGGTGGGTGGCCCAGCTCGCAAATTATCAATTTGATATTAAGTATCGGCCTGGCCAGGAAAATGTGAATGCTGATGTTCTGTCTAGAATGCCATTGCAGGTGCAGCCCCAGGATTTGGTGCCTCCACAGAGGGTGGACGAAAAAGCATGGGTTCAGGCTGTGCACATCGATTGGGACCCAGGATGCTGGCAAGGTTTACAGGAGCAGGACCCCACGCTGCATAGAGTGAGACACTACATGGCCCGAGGAAGGATGCCCTCTGGGGAGGAAAGACGCCAGGAGCCTACTGTAGTCTTAAACTACATGAAACAATGGTCACGGCTGGAGTTGTTGGAGGGTGTTCTGGTCCGCAGGGGGGTGGATTCCAACACCTGTGAGGCGTACTACCAAATCCTTGTTCCTTTGGAGGAACAGCAACCAACATGGAAGGCTTTCCATGAAAGGAATGGTCATTTGGGGGTGGCAAAGACACTGTCGATGCTGCGCCGTAGTTTTTATTGGCTTCAAATGGAGAAGAGAGTGCGGAACTGGACAACATCCTGTGAACGGTGTGTACGTCATAAAGGTCGTGGTGACGGTCAGGCCCCACTTAGTCCTGTTCTTACACACGCACCTCTCCAAACCGTGGCAGTTGATTTCCTGACATTAGGTAGACCGGCAGACTCATACCAGTATATTTTGGTCGCCACTGATTTGTTTACAAAGTATGCTTGGGCAATACCTACCAGGGACCAGACCGCTGCAACCACAGCGAAGATGTTGTTGAAACATATTATTCAGCCAATTGGATGCCCAGAACAACTGCACTCGGATCAAGGTGCTAATTTCGAGTCCGCCGTCATAAAGGAGCTCTGTCAGTATTATAATTGTCGGAAAAGTCGAACTACTGCCTATCACCCTCAGGGAAATGGGGCCTGTGAACGTTTCAATCAGACATTAATAAATATGCTGTCCACCCTAGAGGAAGAGAGGCAGACTCGGTGGGTACAATGTTTGCCCGAACTGCTCCAGGCTTATAATAACTCTGTCCATGCATCTACAGGTTACACCCCCCATTACCTGATGTTTGGATGGAATGCTCGTCTGCCAGGCGAGCTGTTCATGGGGACGAAGAGACCCATGGAGTCAACCACGACGCAGGAATGGGTTAGGAGACATCATGAGCACTTGAGGCTGGCATACCAGATGGTGGAAAAGAGCAGCCAGAAGGCTGCAGGCCGGATGAAGGACAGGTATGATGTTGGGGCTAGGGCAGCACCATTGCTCCCGGGAGAAAGGGTCCTAGTCCATACGACAAGAAGGGACGGACAGGGTAAACTGGCAGCACACTGGGAGGAAGAGATCCAAATTATAGTTGGCCAGCCTAACCCTATGAACCCAGTCTACAGAATTCGGCCAGAAGGCAAAGATGGGCCTGTTAGAGTGGTACATCGTAATCGCCTGCGCATATGTACTTTCTTGCCTTCCGTCAATGATAAAACAGGAGGTGGCGCCCTAGAACCAGGAATGGTGGCTGCGCATGATATAGCGACAGCCTCAGACCAGTGGTTACTCCTATGGAGTATGGCACAGCAGATGCCAGGGCCAGATCACTATCCGTCCTCCAACAAATCCGCCCCTGCAACTCAGGAGGGTTTAAGGAGATCTGCCCGTGAAAATCTCGGGAAGCCCCCACCTCGATATACTTAGTAGAGTGCCCGAGGACGGGCTAAGAAAAAGTTGGGGGGGGTGTTACGGAGTATAGCATGGTGGGAAAGGATGGAGAGAACCCCCCCCCCCCCCCCCCTAAGTTTTGTTGGTTTTGTTTTTGAGTTTGTTTTGGATTAATCGCATGTTTTTGTGTCTACTTACGGTTGTTGTGCCTATATAAGGGAGGACGCATTCCTAAGGAGTTGTGAGAGGACGTGCTGGAAAAGAGAGGACGTGCCAGAAAAGAGAGGACGTGCTGGAAAAGAGAGGACGTGTTGGAAAAGAGGAAAACGAACACTAGACTGGAGACCTCCTGTGCCCCAATAAGAAAAATCGGACCAGTTCTGGGAAGTCTAACTGCCGGGAGGTGATGTGGAGACCCAGCCTGGAACGAAGCTAAAGTCTAAACAGGCGAAGGACTCGGACCGTGGTGGTCTTTGGGTTTCGAATCCCTGGCCGTAGTTGTCTTCAGCCGGTAGTTCGCCTAGAGGAAGAACAAATAAATTTTGGTGTAACCCATTGCAGTGTGTGCGTGGTGGTTTGCTGCTGGTCCCTACTAGAACTTTTATTCTTTTTTTTGTACGGAGGCTCTCTTAACAGCTCCCCCGTAACACCTGCATAAGCAACAGTTTTTTGTAGGATGTGCTTCTGATGTTCCAGAGATAAGTGAGAATAAGAAGATCGACAGGAAGCACCTGGCGTGGAGACGGAGAAAATGTCTTTTTGAGTGTGCTTCAAAGGTTGTCAGCAGAAAAGCTGTGGTTACTGTAACTTATGCATGTTATGTATCTGCTTTGATGCATGAGATATAAAAACATGACATATAAAAATATTTTAAGTAGGGATGGGTACCGGTGTCCGGTGCCATGATGGCACCGGTTCTGACATAAACGGTAGTAACCAGACCGAAAAGCAGCGCACATTTCGGTGCTTTATTTCGGTGCTTTTTTTCCCCTGAGCTGTGATACACTTCTAGCCAATCATTTTACGTTTCCCAGGATAGTAAGCGGGGCCAGGTATGTACGTTCTTTTAGAGCAGAGCTACAGATTAAAAATGTCCAAGGCGAAGCGGTCAAAAGTCTGGCTGTACTTCACAGCAAAAGATGCAAACTCAGCAGCAACAAGTGCTTTAAGCTGATACTGTGATGCTGTCAAAGGAGGTAACACCTCGAATCTGATGAAACACCTGGCGACGCATAGCGTTTTTTTTAAAAGCCGAGAAATGCGCCGTATTTGATAGCTTGCTGCGAGACCTCACACTGTGCACGTTGGGTGGGTTGCCAGTTATCGGACCCGGAGCAACATCCCCCAAAAACCCGAAGAATAGAGTCCTGGCCCCTAGCCCTGCCAGTGTAGCAGAAATGATGAGGATGATGATGCAGCAGTAGCCGTTCTTCTCTGCGTGAGTAGCTTAATGTTGTTCGAGTGTAATTTACATTGAGTAGGCTAACCACGTTATTACATTAATGCATGTAAGGTGAACTAGCAAACATCATCATAGCTACATGCAGCTGTCCTCTTGTTTGATGGCAGATGCTCCCTTCACCCTGGCCAAAAAGGCTAAAATGACCAAAGAAAAAGTGGAAAACAGTTAAACATGAGAGGTTTTGGACAAAGTTTGTGTTTTTTCCCATTGTTTAAGCACTGCTTCCAGCCAAGAGTGATGCCATATATGCCCCATAGCTGCAGAAAAGGCTAACATTGTTATCTTTTTACAAAAAAAAAAAAAAACAGCTGAACATGAGAGGTTTTTGGACAAAGTTTGTGTTCTCCATTCTTTAAGCACCGGTTCGAGCACCGTTTAAGCACCGGCACCGTTTCAAAAGTACCGATTTGGCACCGGTATCAGATAAAAGCTAAACGATACCCATCCCTAATTTTAAGTATGCTTTTTGGGGGGATTTATGCTGAGGATTGTGACGGTGTATTTCCTCCACACGTGTGTTTAATAAAATCATTGTTTTGACACACTTGGACCTGTGGTCATTTGTCATTTCACGAATTCAGGACAGATGTGTGCCAAAATTGGCCTTTCTGTACAACGTCGACATATTAATTTATTAACAGTACTGTTATTTTTCACTGTTTCACTTTAGAAACATAAATCTTTACACAGACAGTGTTGGGGAGTAACGAAATACATTACATACATTACATATTTAAAATACAAAATATAAGTATCTATATTCAGCTACTGTTAGAGTTAAATTGTTAAATGTTTGTCATTTTTATGTTTACCATTTGTACAGTGTTTTAACTCTGATGAAAGGAATTCCACTGTCCTTCCCCCCAGATTCTCGAGGTTCTGGTGGGGGGGTGAAATGTTTTATTGCAGATACATCTTATCTGGAAGATCTGCTTCTTTTGATGTAAGCTTCCTGGGTTTACGACCCTTTGGTCAGCAGGAGGTCTAACACACACACACACACACACACACACACACACACACACACACACACACACACACACAAATTCTTACAGAAGTTCACACATATACATACAAATGCCTTGTCTTAGGACCATGTGGGCGTGGCTTTGTTCTGACATGTTTTGTGTAAACTGTGTCTCAATAAAAGGCAGCAGGAGGAGGTCAGATCTGGGGGTCATTTTCGTGGTGGACACAGACGAGGCCTCCCTTGCTCAAATAATCGATCGATCGACTGTCTTGTTTTCTTCATGATGAATAAGTCTCTAGAATTAGCGGGGCTTGTGGAAACACAGACCCAACAGTTACTGTTTAAAAAGGTGGTATTCAGAATACAGTTACTTTGTTGAAATAAATGGATTACACAGTGATCTTTTCCTGTTTCATATGTTAGGCTATGTCCTCTCTATTTTTGGTTATTTTATTTTTAGATACCACACACACACACACACACACACACACACGCACACACACACACACACACACACGCTCCATGTTCTTCCTGGTTCTTCCTGCTCTGTTTTCCAGTATGTGATAGAAATATGCCAGCATTAGACAGCATCACTTTCTCTGGGACCCAATCCCTGCCTCGCTGAAAGCTGTTTATATAATTACCCATTCTCTCTAAAAGATGGGATGAGGGAGCCCTGTGCCTCTGTGCATGAAAAAGTCTGCATGTGTGTGACAGAGTGAATGAGAGTCAGGCGGGTAACTTGGCTTAAACAGATGAGTTAAGTATATGGAATCAAAGAAAAAGACAATCAGCACTGGGACCAAAGTTAATGGTATTTTGTACCACTGGGTATCTACATTTAGTAATTCCATGCGAAAGCCCACTGATCAATGACCATGAGTACCATTCACAGAGAGTTGGGGAATGGCTGCTTTAACAGCACTGTAAGATGGCGAAGGATGTACCAAAAAGTCACAGGAGCTTGCAAAGAAAAGCGTCTGGACTCCTTTAAGTTGCTTGAAGACGTTTCACCTCTCATCCGAGAAGCTTCTTCAGTTCTAAGGTCAAATGGTGGAGAGTCCCAGATATAAACCTAGTGGGAGTTTCCCCCCACAGAGGGACAAAAGGACCCCCTGATGATCCTCTAATTGCCTGAGCCAAGGTGTGAAACTGGGTGTGGGTCCCAATCAGCCAGGGAGAGGAGGTGAGAGGTGAAACGTCTTCAAGCAACTTAAAGAAGTCCAGACGCTTTTCTTTGCAAGCTACTTTGACTACGATGACCTGGATGACTGATAACCTTCACAGACAGATGTACCAAAAAGGTGTTTGACTTTACTGAGAAGGCTTGCAGTTTCTGTGGCTGTGATCAGCTCCACTAGCGGGATTTGTCTTGGTGTGACAGCAAAATTCAACCCTTTAGCAAGGATGTTTCTCTCTGTTTGGGTGAACTGTCTGTCAGACAAATTCTTCACCCACTTGTCCACATCCTCGGTATCACATCCTTCTCTCTTCTAGCCACTGAGGACACTCTCCGTATTTTGCGGTGGTTTCCGACGTACAAGAAGTAAGTCAAACTTCCTTTGTTGCCTGGTCTTAGACTTGTGCTGTGCTAGACGAGCCTTCTCAGTAAAGTCAAAGACCTTTTTGGTACATCTTTCGCCATCTTACAATGCTGTGATTGCAGCCATTCCCCAACTCTGAATGGTGCTGATGGCCATTGATCAGTGGGCTTTGATCAGTGGGTTTTGGTCAGTGGTTGTTGATCAATGGTAATGAGAATTTGCATAATTAAGATTAAGGAACTGACCTCCCAGCCCATTGTTTCTGTAGTGAGCTGGTTTCAGTCATTATGCAAATGTACTGTTTATAAGATTGGGGAAACCTGCAGTCAGCTGAGACTGAAGAAGTCACTTGGATGAGTGATGAAAAGTGGCCACTTGTTTGTCAAAGGCAATAAATAAAAGAGCCCAGCTTTTAAAGAGGAAGTAACCATTGGTACCATGTCCAGAGGCTCTAACAGGACCAATACCCTATGAAGGTGCTGGGAATGGAGAAAAAACACTGTCACAATGCAAGTGACATATCCCACTGTCATTGAGACGGGTTAGAGCAGTGGTGTCAAACTCCAGGCCTCGAGGGCCAGTATCCTGCAGGTTTTGGATCCCAACCTGGGTCAACACACCTGAATCAAAGGATTAGTTCATTACCAGGCCTCTGGAGAACTTCAAGACATGTGGAAGAGGTAATTTGGCGATTTAAATCAGCTGTGTTGGATCAAGGACACATCTAAAACCTGCAGGACACCGGCCCTCAAGGCCTGGAGTTTGACACCCCTGGGTTAGAAGGACAGCCACATGAAGAGCCACAGAGGAGGTAAAAGCAGCAAAGAGCAGACCCAGACTTCCCTTGTCCCATTGGCAGTTATCAACAGGGTTGTCTGCCTCACCAGTCCTGGGCTAGTGTGGAGGGACCGAGTGGACTTAAAGAAAAGCTGCTCATGCTTCTTCAGGGCAAGAGAGGCTGGGCAGGAATCACCTTTAGTGTGATGTTGGTAGCTCATCACTGCAGAAAAAAGTTTCTCATAGATGCATTTTCAATGTTTATAATGTAGTAGGAAAAAAAAGGTCATGTATCGTTACAGCTAATGTATGAAACATTGAGTGAAAAGAAGATTATACATTTAACGTGAATATTTGATTTGCTAAGTAATGAGTATAAATATACACTGCCCTGTGATGGACTGGTAGGCTGTTCAAGGTATACACGAACTCCAACTTTATAACATCACGGAGCTCTTGTTGCTGCTGTAGATAAGTGGTTAGAAAAATGGATGGATGCTGTGAATTATAATAAAGACTTGAATACATCAAAGTGCAGTAATCAAAGCAATGTGGAACATGTTTTGAGCTCAAGAGGTTGTGAAGGGTGAAGGCAACAATGGTCCCAGTGGTAATTGCAGCACTCAGGCAGGGGTGTGTGGCTCCAGCAAGTTCCTGATAATTCCATTTGTGAGGATAATATGAAGTGACAGTTCAGCTGAAAGTTCTATTAATAAGTCAATCAATAATATAATTCACATTTTAAATGATCATATGTGGAAAAGTTTGAATCCTAACCTGAGAGTTTCCACTGCACTCTGTGAACTCTTTAGTCCAGCAGACAGAAGCTTCACTCCTGAATCCTGCAGGTCAGAGTTACTCAGGTCCAGCTCTCTCAGACTGGAGGACTGGGAGCTGAGAACTGAGGACAAAGCTTCACAGCTTGTCTCTGAGAGATTACAACCAGTCAGTCTAAAAAAATAAAAGACAAACTATAAAACAAATACTCATGTAAAGTTTGTTATTATATTACTACATTACATGCGGCATCTTTTTTTTATTTTTAAAGGAAACCTTAATATTCTAAGACACAACATCATATGGATGAACATGGACAAAATCTTTAATTGGTTCGTTTTAAAGAAAATAAAATGACATTTGATCTGACCTCAGAGCATTCAGTTTACAGTTTAAACTTTGTACTCCAGCAGACAGAAGCTTTACTCCTGAATCCTGCAGGTTTTTGATGGTCAGGTCCAGCTCTGTCAGACTAGAGGACCCAGAGCTGAGAACTGAGGACAGAGCTTCACAGATTTTCTCTGAGAGTTCACAGATGTTGAGTCTGAAAATAAAAACATTAAGAAAGACTGCTGTTAAAGTATAATCAAGGTGTAATAACTAATCCTGTTTGTTTTGTGCTGAGTAGGTTAGTAAAAGTTCACTTTAACATAGAAATGAATAAAAATTGTACAAAACAACAATAAATGGTAAAGTTTACCTTTACTGGCTAAATTTTCTCACTTGATAAAAACAAAAAACAAACATATAAACAAACAAAAGAGAATACAAATTCTGATCTGACCTCAGGATATTCAGTTTGGCGTGTGGACTCTCCACTGCAGCAGACAGAAGCTTTACAGCTGAATCATTGAGGCTGTTGGTACTCAGGTCCAGCTCTCTCAGACTACAGGACTGGGAGCTGATGACTGACAACAAATCTTCACAGCTTTTCTCTGAGAGGTTACAGCTGCTCAGCCTGCAAAAAACAACAAGAACGAGAACAACAAAACAATATCTATTATCAAATATAATCACTTTATGTGTTGAACCTAGGTAGTCAAATGAGCACAAATGAGTACACTACGATGCAAAATTAAATTAAAAAAAATGTTCAAGAACTTAAGTCTAACAGAAGAAAAATATTTCATTTTAAACACAATTATACCAGTGTATCTAAATGGAAACCAGAGAAGAGCGGGTAGATTTAGTGACACTAGTTCAGTGTCTGCTGGCTCAGGCCTGTGAGTACTACAGTACTACAGTTACTACAGTACTAAACTTACTACAGTACTGTTGGTCACTTTATTAATTCTAATATCTGTGATTACAGTAAATGTGGTTGTAAATAATTGCTCACATGATGGACTTGGTGCAGACTCTTGTTTTTTGTTTTTTTTTTGTCAAAAACAAGCTGCCTTTTAAAGTCCTGTCCTCCCTAAACACCAACGTGTTTTCGATTGGACAATTTCAGTTACTGACAAGAAACAGGACATTGACGGCAATTTTAATTATGATGCCCAAGGTTTTTCCTCTATACTGGATATAATCAGGACAGTCATAGCAGAGAATTATATAAAAAAATGAGTGTGTACTTAAGGTGAGACAGAAACCAGAACTTGGATTATAAACAAAAAGAAAAGATACAATCTTGTAACTGGTGGCAGATTTCTTTTCTCGTGCATTAATCACATATTTTAATCATATCTCTTTAGTTTAGCAAGATGACTCCTGACACCAGTTGTATGCATGTAGAATGTTTTCACAATTGGGCCTTAGGTTTTATTGCATCTTCACAGACAGTCCACTTGAGACTTGAAGATCTCCAGACATCCTGCTCTTAATGAGGTGATGGGTGGTCGTAACTTTTGCTAGAGTAGGAGGGGGTAAAGAATGAGCTGGACTGAAGGTATAGAGATTTATGATATGCTATGGAATGTTCTTTGTTTAAGAGTGTTTGGCAGATATAAAATATTTCAGGGTGGTGTGCCTCCTCAGAAAAATGTTTGGTGTTTGATCTGAACGCTCTCTCCACTGCAGTGTTTTTCATCTTTCTTTCTTTTAATAAACCTCACTTCAAAAGACACGCTTAGCTGGTAGTTGCAGTTTTATTTAAGAGTTTCCACAACATAACTGAGGTATATGCTTTAGAAAAAAAGAACTAAGTGAGCAAGCTGAGGATAATGAACCCGTAAGAGGGGCTGAAGGATCAGAGCCCATAGTCTTATAGGCTGGGTCTGGATTGTCCTTTGATAAGAGCTACAGACAAAAATTTCCCAGAAATGCTGACGGGTCCGGCTGGACTGAAACATTAAAGGTATCATAGTTGACCAAGTGAGTGATGATCATTTAATTCCCTATTTTTATGTATTTTTAAGTGTTCTCTGAACTGATCATGCCTGATTTAATATTACTTACAGAGCCTTGTTGGAGGCTTTGACCACTGGCAGCAGCCTCAGAAGAGCCTCCTCTGAAGCAGAGTATTTCTTCAGGTCAAACACATCCAGATCTTCTTCTGATGACAGTAAGATGAAGACCAGAGCTGACCACTGAGCAGGAGACAGTTCATCTGTGGAGAGACTTCCTGAACTCAGGGACTGTTGGATCTCCTCCACTAGAGAACGATCATTCAGTTCATTCAGACAGTGGAACAGATTGATGCTTTTCTCTGCAGACAGATTCTCACTGAGCTTCTCCTTGATGTACTGGACTGTTTCCTTATTGGTCTGTGAGCTACTTCCTGTCTTTGTCAGCAGACCTTGTAGAAAATTGTGATTGCTGTTTAGTGAAAGACCTAGAAGGAAGCGGAGGAACAAGTCCAGGTGTCCATTTGGACTCTGTAAGGCCTTGTTCACAGCACTCTGGTAGAAGTGTTTCTCTGCAGATTCTCCTGTTTCAGACTTCTTGGAGGTTATTTGTTGTTCTTCCAGCAGATTGAGTCCAGAGTTGATGAAGGTCAGATGGACATGAAGAGCAGCCAGAAACTCCTGAACACTCAGATGGATGAAGCAGAACACCTTGTCCTGGTACAGTCCTCTCTCCTCTTTAAAGATCTGTGTGAACACTCCTGAGTACACTGAGGCTGCTCTGATATCGATGCCACACTCTGTCAGGTCTGATTCATAGAAGATCAGGTTTCCTTTCTGCAGCTGATCAAAAGCCAGTTTTCCCAGAGACTCCATCATCTTCCTGCTCTCTGGACCCCAGTGTGGATCTGTCTCAGCTCCTCCATCATACTTTATCTTCTTTCTTTTGGCCTGAATCACCAGGAAGTGAATGTATAACTCAGTTAGAGTCATGGGAAGCACTCCTTTTCTGATATCCAGCTCATCCTCCAGAACAGTAGCAGTGATCCAGCAGAAGACTGGGATGTGGCACATGATGTGGAGGCTTCGAGCTTTCTTGATGTGGGAGATGATCCTGCTGGCCTGCTCCTCATCTCTGAATCTCTTCCTGAAGTACTCCTCCTTCTGTGGGTCAGTGAACCCTCTGACCTCTGTCACCATGAAAGCACAGTCAGGAGGGATCTGATTGGCTGCTGCAGGTCGTGTGGTTATCCAGAGGCGAGCAGAGGGAAGCAGTTTTCCCCCTGATGAGGTTTATCAGCAGCACATCCACTGAGGTGGACTTTCTAGGGTCAGTCAGGATTGTAGTTTTGTGGAAGTCCAGAGGAAGTCGACACTCATCCAAACCATCAAAGATGAACACAACCTGGAAGTCTTCAAAGCTGCAGATTTCTGCTTCTTTGGTTTCAGTAAAGAAGTGATGAACAAGTCCCACCAAGCTGAACTTCTCCTCTTTCAGCACATTCAGCTCTCTGAAAGTGAATGGAAATATGAACTGGATGTCCTGGTTGGCTTTGTCTTCAGCCCAGTCCAGGGTGTATTTCTGTGTTAAGACCGTTTTCCCAATGCCACCCACTCCCATTGTCAGCACTGTTCTGATTGGTTCATCTCTTTCAGATGAGGCTTTAAAGATGTCTTCTTGTCTGATGGTATTTTCTGGTCTGTGTGGTTTCCTGGATGCTGCTTCAATCTGTCTGACCTCATGTTCATCATTGACCTCTGCAGTCCCTCCCTCTGTGATGTAGAGCTCTGTGTAGATCTGATTCAGAAGGGTTGGGTTTCCTGCTTTAGCGATGCCCTCAAACACACACTGGAACTTCTTTTTCAGGTTTGACTTGAAGTTAATCTGACACTTCTCAAGAGCCTCTGAAATAATAAACAAAAGCGGTTAACATGTCAGTATCAATGCCTGGGCAGAAACAGTCAAAACATTACCTGACCAAAAGGGTCCCTACATAGAAGCTACAGATAAAGTGTATCCACAGCCTTTCACTTATTTCACATTTTGTCATGCATTCCTTCAAAATGTGGTAAATTCACTTCTCAGGTCAATTTTAAAAAAAAATAAAATACCACATAATGACAATGTAAGACACGCATGCTCGGAATTCTTGTTAATGTATTAAAAACTAATAAAATGTTGCCATACATAATAATTCATAGTCTCGCCGCAATTCTTTGTGGAAGTACATCTGGCAGCAATTACAGCTGCAAGTCTTTTTGATTATAATGCTTAAAGCTTGGTAAACCTAATTTTACGCAGTTTCTTTCATTCTTCTTTGCAGAACTGGGTCGGTGTCACACCCTTGAAACACCCGTAGCTAGTCAGGCCCCTGTAGTTAGGGAACAAGGTAACATAGGGGCCCACTTGCTCTCCCTCAGCGGAATGTGCCGAGCAGCCAGGGAAACAGGCTGGCTGGCTGGGTGACGGTGAGGAGGAAGCATAGTCCTAAACAGAAGCCCCAGGTACACCACCAACCCGTTCATGTGTCTAACCGTTTTTCCCCACTCGGCGACACACCCGCCGGGGGTCAAACTCTGGTAATTGGCGATTCTGTTCTCAGACATGTGAAGCTAGAGACACCGGCAACCATAGTCAATTGTCTTCCAGGGGCCAGAGCAGGCGACATTGAAGGAAATTTAAAACTGCTGGCTAAGGGTAAACGTAAATTCAGTAAAATCATAATTCACGTCGGCAGTAATGACACCCGGTTACGCCAATCGGAGGTCACTAAAATCAATATTGAATCGGTGTGCAACTTTGCCAAAACAATGTGGGACTCTGTAGTTTTCTCTGGTCCCCTCCCCAATCAGACCAGGAGTGACATGTTTAGCCGCATGTTCTCCTTAAATTGCTGGCTGTCTGAGTGGTGTCCCAGAAACGATGTGGGCTTCATAGATAATTGGCAAACCTTCTGGAGGAAACCTGGTCTTGTTAGGAGAGACGGCATCCATCCCACTTTGGATGGAGCAGCTCTCATTTCTAGAAATATGGACAAATTTATTAAACCCCCCAAAATATGACTATCCAGAGTTGGGACCAGGAAGCAGAGTTGCAGTCTTACACGCCTCTCTGCAGCTTCTCTCCTCCTGCTACCCCCCCAAAAACCCATCTCCATAGAGACTGTGTCAGCTTCCAAAAAGACAAAAAACAAACTAAAAACTAGCAACAAACAACTTAAACATAAAAATCACAAAGAAAGAACAATACAGTATCCACATCTGAACCAAAGAGTAAAACAGTGAAATGTGGATTATTAAATATTAGGTCTCTCTCCTCCAAGTCTCTGTTAGTACATGACTTAATAATTGATCAACAAATTGATTTACTCTGTATTAGATTATAATATTATTTTATGCCATGTTATACCCGTAATTAAAGATTGTGAATTATTATGTAGTTTTAGTTTGCATTATTCTCCTGAATTAGAAGAAGCTGATAACTATTGCATTAGTTTAAACTGATTTGCATTACATTAGACTGCTGATTTATTGTGGATGAATGATATTGTTTTATGATGTTATAAGAAATACTGTTTGCAGAAAGTCATCGCCTTATTTGTCTGATTACAAGAGAACATGCTGGAGTTTTTCTGCCCCATCTCAGCAGGAGCAGATAAACAGGGAGCCAAGGTCGTAGCTTAGGCGCCGTGTGAGAGAAAAGCATGTGAATGTTTAGGCTTTTATGATAAGGTGGGGGCACCAGAGGCTATAAGAGTTTGAGCAATGCTCCACCATTTTGAGATCTGATGCTGTCTGCATACAGTGTCCATCTCCCACGCGTGTGATCATTAAAATCATCGTTTGACTCAACCCGACCGGACCAGTGTTGTTATTGTGGTTTTTCTCTTGTCTCCATCCCCAATATTTTGAACCTTAACAATACATACATACACACTTACACAGCAGTTAGATTCAGGGGTAGGCGAGAGTTCAAATAATACTTTGGAAAACACTGTAACTGCAAAATTGTGCCTGCCTAAGTGACAAGATTGTTGCAGGATGTGCTGCTGATGTTCTGGACGATAAGTGAGCGTTCGGTAGCAGCAGAAAACACCTGGCTTGGAGGCGAAGAGAATGTTCTTTTCTAACTGTGTCAAAAGTTGCTAACAGAACATTTGTGGTTTTGAAAATGCATGTATTGTATCTGTGTTGACGTATGAAGGGGGCGTCATAAATCCTACCCTGATGCTTTAAAACAATGGATGTGTAGTTCTGGGGGCGGAGATCTACAGCTGGTGTGTGCAGTGTACATCTCCCCACGCTGCGTGTGTTTCATTAAAATCATTGTTTGACCAACTCTGCTGGACCATCGTTGTTTTTGTACTCACCCTCAATATTTGAACCCTTAACAAGACCAAGGCTGAAGCAGGAAAAACCAGCTTCCAGGGTCATCTACAAATGGGACAGTGAGGCTGAGGAGGTCCTGCAGGACTGCTTTGAGACAACTGACTGGCAGATATTTGTGGATGCAGCTGATGGTAACATCAATGAAGTCACAGACTCTGTCACTGGATATGTTGGAAAGTGCATGGATGATATCATCACAAAAACCACTGTCCGCATATATCCAAATCAGAAACCCTGGGTAAATAAAGACGTTTGCGCCAAGCTAAAAGTGCGGACCTCTGCCTTTAACTCCGGGGATGCAGCCCACTGCATCTCTCGCAGACGAGCTCAACAACTTCTATGCTCGTTTTGACGCAGACAACAGCTGGCAGAGGTGTTCACCAACATCTTAAACCTCTCCCTGAGGCAGTCAGTGGTCCCAACGTCCCTCGCAGCATCCCCCATCATTCCTGTTCCCAAAAAATCAGTGTTCTCCTGTCTGAATGACCACCCTCCTGTTGCACTGACATCCGTCATCATGAAGTGCCTGGAGCTGCTGGTCAAAGGTCACATCTGCTCCTCCCTCCCTGACACACTGGACCCTCTTCAGTTTGCCTATCGGACAAACAGAGCCACAGAGGATGCCATCGCCCTGGCAATGCACACCACCCTCACTCACCTGGAAAAATGGAATACATATGCAAGGATGCTCTTCATCGACTACAGCTCGGCATTTAACACCATCATCCCCTCAAAACTTGCCTTGTAGCTCATCAACCTTGGGCTGGGAACACCGATCTGCAGATGGATTCTAAACTTCCTCACAAACAGGCCCCAGGTGGTGAGAGTTGGCAAGCACACCTCCTCACCACTCATCCTAAACACAGGTACGCCACAGGGTTGTGTGCTTAGCCCCCTCCTATATTCCCTGCTCACACACGACTGTGTTGCCAAACACGAGTCCAACATCATCATCAAGTTTGCGGATGACACAACCATCATAGGCCTCATCACAGACAATGATCAGACGGCCTATAGAGAGGAGGTGATGGTGCTGTACGAGTGGTGTCTGGAAAATAACCTGACTCTCGACCAGTCAGGGAACACCAGCCCATCCACATAAACAGTGTCAAGGCCGAAAGGGTCAGCAGCTTCAAATTCCTTGGAGTCAACATCACCGAGACTTCTCCTGGACCCTTCACACAGACACTGCTATCAGAAAAGCTTGCCAGCAGCTCTACTTCCTGAGGAGGCTGAGGAAGTTTGGCATGAACGCCAACATCACCTCAAATTTTTACAGGTGTGCAATCGAGAGCTTGCTGATGAGCTGCATCACAGTTTGGTACGAAGCTGCTCTGCCAGCAGCCGTAAATCACTACAGAGGGTGAAGGCAGCAGAGCACATCACTGGCACGAGGCTTCCTGCCATTCAGGACATTTATCTCCAGCTGTGCCTCCTTAAAGCTCACAGCATCATCAAGGACCACAGCCACCCAGCACATCAGCTCTTCTCCTTGTTACCGTCTGGCAGACGTTACAGGAGTCTGTCTGCTCGGACTACAAGACTTAAACACAGTTTCTACCATCAACCACAACACTTAAACACACACACACAACACAGTCCACAGGACGCACTCAGAAGCTACTCTGTTTAATCTACACTGGTCACTTCACTTTATTTATTTGTATTTAAAAAAGTGCAATACTGTAACAACTGCCACAAAAAAATAACTTTTGTACTGTTTAGTTTGTACTGCTGCTCATTCCTGTGCAATATCCCATCTGCTTCCCCCCCTCCCATTCCTATTTAAGATTGTCTTTATTTAATCACTAGTATATATATATATATATATATATATATATATATATATATATATATATATATATATATATATATATGCACTAGGTGCGGTGACTCCCAAGCTAGGCGAGTGGCTCCAGCAGATCCCGGGAATAACATCGGAGATCTCTGTCCAGAAGAGCGCAGTCCTGGGAACAGCTAAGATACTGCGCAGGACCCTCAAGCTCCCAGGCCTCTGGTAGAGGACCCGAGCTTGAAGGATAAACCGCCCGCAGGGGCGTGCTGGGTGGTTTTTTTTTGTTTGTTTTTTTATACACATATATACATATATATATATATATATATATATATATATATATATGTATTTAGTCAGTTAACTGGAAATCTCTTTTTTTCTTTTACTACATCTTATTATTATTTTGCTCGTTACTATTTTTCTATAAATTTTTTATTCTTTTATTTTATTTTATTATTATTTTGCTACTATACCATTCTGCTGAGTGACTGTCTTCTGCTCGTCAAATACATTTCATTGCGATGTTGACCCTGTGCTAACTTGCATATGACAAATTAAACTGACAACTGAAACTGAAAAAGTCAGAGCTCTTTTGAGCCAACCATCCCTTTAACACTAACTAGTAATGACTTCATGAACTTCTTCACAAATAAAATTCTTATTAGAGAAGAAATTACCAGTAATCATCCCACAGATGTAATATTATCTACAGCTTCCCTTAGTACCATTGATGTTAAGTTAGACTCTTTTTCTCCAATTGATCTTTCTGAGTTAACTTCAATAATTACTTCCTCCAAACCATCAACGTGTCTTTTAGACCCCATTCCTACAAAACTGCTCAAAGAAGTCCTGCCATTAATTAATTCTTCGATCTTAAATATGATCAACCTATCTCTAATGATCGGCTATGTACCACAGGCCTTCAAGCTGGCTGTAGTTAAACCTTTACTCAAAAAGCATCTCTAGACCCAGCAGTCTTAGCTAATTATAGGCCAATCTCCAACCTTCCTTTATATCAAACGTCCTTGAAAGAGTAGTTGTCAAACAGCTAACAGATCATCTGCAGAGGAATGGCTTATTTGAAGAGTTTCAGTCAGGTTTCAGAGCTCATCACAGCACAGAAACAGCTTTAGTGAAGGTTACAAATGATCTTCTTATGGCCTCTGACAGTGGATTCATCTCTGTGCTTGTACTGCTAGACCTCAGTGCAGCGTTCGATACTGTTGACCATAATATCCTATTAGAGCGATTAGAACATGCTGTAGGTATTACAGGTACTGCACTGCAGTGGTTTGTATCATATCTATCTAATAGACTCCAGTTTGTGCATGTAAATGGAGAGTCCTCTTCACACACTGAGGTTAATTATGGAGTTCCACAGGGTTCAGTGCTAGGACCAATTCTGTTTACATTATACATGCTTCCCTTAGGCAGCATCATTAGAAGACATAGCATACATTTTCACTGCTATGCAGATGACACCCAGCTCTATCTGTCCATGAAGCCAGATAACACACACCAATTAGTTAAACTGCAGGAATGTCTTAAAGACATAAAGACCTGGATGGCCGCTAACTTTCTGCTTCTTAGTTCAAATAAAACTGAGGTTATTGTACTCGGCCCTGAAAATCCTAGAAATATGGTATCTAACCAGATTCTTACTCTGGATGGCATTACCTTGGCCTCCAGTAACGCTGTGAGGAACCTTGGAGTCATTGTTGACAAGGGGCCCGTTCTTCGTACGTCACTCACTACATCCAAGATCAAATGACACATCCAAGACCAAACCATCGCGCTAACCGTGAGCTCGCTAATCCGGTTCTCCGAACACACCTGCCATTGACGATTAGTACAGCTGGATGAAGTAATGTGAGATCACTGGGTGTCGTAAAAGGGGCTACGCATCGAGAGTAGAAACATTGATCGGCAACCCTCTGATTGGTCGGTGAAAATGTCGAAGGAGCGCGCTCAGTATTTTTCGGCAGCAGAGCAAGAACTCCTGAGTGAGGGATTTCAGGAGTTTCAGAGTTTAATCAGAACGCAAGGGAACACTGCAAAGGCTGCAAAAGCAAGGAGAGAGGGCTGGCAGGAAGTTGCTGACAAATCAAACTCGTAAGTAATTTAATAATAACAATAATAATGGAGTGGATTTATATAGCGCTTTTCAAGGCCCCTAAAGCGCTTTACAATGCCACTATTCATTCACTCTCACATTCACACACTGGTGGAAGCAGCTACAGTTGTAGCCACAGCTGCCCTGGGGCAGACTGACAGAAGCCAGGCTGCCATATCGCGCCATCGGCCCCTCTGGCCAACACCAGTAGGCGGTAGGGTAAATTTATTATATTACACTATATTATCCAATATTATATTACATTATATTATATTATGTTATATTATATCCTCTTTCACATTAGAGCCACAACAGGACCCACTAGAACATGGGAACAAGTAAAAGTGGAATATAAGAATATTCTACAGAATGGTAATATTTACCACTTATATTGCTTTTCGTCTCTTGGAAAGAGACCCTGAAATAATCTGTTAGTTTGTTCATAACAGCAACCAAGAAAAGGGCGGAGCAAACAAAGACAGGTGGTGGTCCTGCACCCCCTCGTCAACAAGTTGGTTAAGTAAATAATACCCTCACGGGAAAATCGATATCTCTCTATGAGCACACTGTCGCGCTGAGCTAAAGGATCCTGTCTGTCCCGCAATATACGCTGAATTCTGAGGACTCTCCTTATCAATCTTGCACCTTCCTCAATGGGTGGCTCGCGTATACGGACAGGACATGGCTGCGACAGGCTTCCCAAATCCACCTTCGCTTTTATAGCCGTGGTCTCTCATCTTGATTACACGAAGTAATTTACAATTACTACTCTGAAATATGAATTACATCTGTAATAATCACATACATGTAATAGAATGTTAATAGTACATTTCCCTTTTTTAGGAAATGACCTGTATGTATCTGTGTGACATCAATAAAAGGATCAAGTGCTGCATTATTTTTAGTTACATTGATGTTATTTATTTATGGTGAAACAGTGGTGGAATATCGCTGATGCTTTCGTATAAATGAAGCTGACATACCTGCGTGGCCGCGATCTAATCCTGTTTACATAAAGTAACCGCTTACGGCTCTGTTGCTATGACAGCAAGTCCCGGATGAGCTTCGGGGAACCGAACGATCCAAGATCACGCGAAATCGTCAACAATCAAATCCAGCTAACTTACTTAGCGAGGTACGAAGAACGGGCCCCTGGACATGTCCTTCAACGCAAATATTAAACAAATATGTAAGACTGCTTTCTTCCATTTGCGCAACATCTCTAAAATTAGAAATATCCTGTCTCAGAGTGACGCTGAAAAACTAGTTCATGCATTTATTACTTCCAGGCTGGACTACTGTAATTCATTATTATCAGGATGTCCAAGAAACTCGCTGAAAAGCCTTCAACTAATCCAAAACGCTGCAGCAAGAGTCCTGACAGGGACTAGAAAGAGAGAGCATATTTCTCCTGTTTTGGCTTCCCTTCATTGGCTTCCTGTTAAATCCAGAATTGAATTCAAAATCCTGCTCCTCACATACAAGGTCTTAAATAATCAGGCCCCATCTTATCTTAATGACCTTGTAGTACCATATCACCCTATTAGAGCGCTTCGCTCTCGCTCTGCAGGCCTACTTGTTGTTCCTAGAGTATTTAAAAGTAGAATGGGAGGGAGAGCCTTCAGTTTTCAGGCCCCTCTTCTGTGGAACCAGCTTCCAGTTTGGATTCAGGAGACAGACACTATCTCTACTTTTAAGATTAGGCTTCAAACTTTCCTTTTTGCTAAAGCATATAGTTAGGGCTGGACCAGGTGACCCTGGATCCTCCCTTAGTTATGCTGCAATAGACGTAGGCTGCCGGGGATTCCCATGATGCATTGAGTTTTTCCTTTCCAGTCACGAGAAAACAAGGCCACAAAACCAAAATGTCCATCAAAATCACAGGAGCGCAGGGAACAGTTCATGACTCCTCAGGGGGCCGACCCAGAGGGTGACGGTCCAGAAATCCATAGTTCATGTGATCAGGGGGCCGGCCCGGAGGCCGACGGCACAGAAGTTCATGGTCGAACAGTTCCGGGGGCCGTCCGTGCGGACGGCAATGGTGGCGACATGGAAACCGTTCAGGTGGCCGACCGTGCGGACGGCAACAGCGTAGAAACAGTTCAGGTGGCCGACCGTGTGGACGGCAACGGCGTAGAAACAGTTCGGGGGGCCGACCTCGACGGCGGTGACGTCCAGCTGGTGGCCGAAGATTCCCAGGTGCAGAGCGAGGCTTGGGCGGCGGCATAACAGCCGTAGGACCAGGCGACGCTGAAGCAGAGGCTGGACCAGGCGTAGCAGAGGCCGGACCAGGCGAGGCAGAAGCAGAAGCCGGACCAGGCGAGGCTGAAGCAGAAGCTGAGGCCGAGGCTGGACCAGGCGTAGCAGAGGCAGAGGCTGGACCAGGCGTAGCAGAGGCCGAAGCCGGACCAGGCGTAGCAGAGGCCGAAGCCGGACCAGGCGTAGATGAAGACTCTGAAGAAGCCGGACCAGGCGAAGATGAAGACTCTGATGAAGCCGGACCAGACGAGGCTGAAGACACGGAGGCTGGACCAGACGAGGCTGAAGACACGGAGGCTGCAGCAGACGAAGCACAGGCTGGAGCTGCAGCAGACGAAGCACAGGCTGGAGCTGCAGCAGGCAAAGCACAGGCTGGAGCTGCAGCAGACGAGGACGAGGCTGCCGGTGGAGCAGCTGGTGGCTGAACGGGCCTCTCGGACCCTCCAGCGGAGACGGGTGGCTGAACGGGCGCCTCGGACCCTCCAGCGGAGACGGGTGGCTGAACGGGCCCCTCGGACCCTCCAGCGGAGACAGGAGGCTGAACGGGCCCCTCGGACCCTCCAGCGGAGACAGGAGGCTGAACGGGCCCCTCGGACCCTCCAGCTGATGAGGCATGAGGCTTGGCGGGCCCCTCGGGCCCTCCAGCTGTCGAGACATGAGGCTGGACGGGCTCCTCGGGCCCTCCAGCTGTCGAGGCATGACCAGCAGGTGTAGAGACCACCGGCTGGACAGAAGGCTGAGCAGGTGATGGAGCAAATGACTGAGCTGCACAGTGGGTTAAGGGCTGGGCTAACGGAAGCACAGGAATGTAAGCTACGGACCGGGCTGCTAACAGAGCTAATGACTGAGCTAATGACTGAAAGGCATGCAGTGGCGATGGCGGCGTGGATTGCAGACCGAATTCTCCTGAGCCCTCAGTAGAAACAGGGACGGGTGCAGGCACATGCCGGACACTAGCCACTCCCACCCGAGGAGTAGGTACGGGTGCGGAGACGGGCTGTATCCTGGCTGCCCTCACCCTGGGGACCGGAACAGGTACCGGCAACGGCTGGGCAACTGCCCTTCCCACCCGAGGAGCAGGTACGGGTGCAGAAAGGGTCAGAGCCTCAGCCGGCCTGGAAACCAGAGCGGGAGCCAACTGGGCCTCAGTCTCCCCCACCCGAGGAACAGACACGGGTGCAGAGGTACGCCGGGCCCGAGCTGCCCCGGAAGGAGAAACACGAACAGGCAAAGGAGCAGGCTCAGAAAAAACAGTCTTAGAAACGGCAGGCTTAGGGTTAATATGTATTGGGTCGACAAAAACAGACCTAGCAAAAATGAGCCCGCCGTCCACTTCATGCTTAGCAGTCTTAGCAATAGCAGTCTTAGTTTTAACAGTTTTCAAAATCCTTGGGTTAACAGTTGCAGAGCGGGTTGACTCGGGGATAACTGAAACGGACCTGACAGAACCTGAACAGACGGAAGCGGAACTGAGTGTGTTAGTCCTGGTAACGTAATTAACAGTCTGTCCTTTAACCCTATGTGCAGGCTTAGGCGAGCGGGAAGTGCTTTTCATCCCTCCCTGTGTAGAGGGAGTAAAACAAAATGGATCCTCCCAGTCCATGTCGTCATCCATAAGGGAAATACCCCATGGATCGGAAGTGAGCTGATTACTGTTAATGTCAGACGGGACGTGAGAATAAAAGTCATTGTCACTCACCACCGTGAGTTGCTCAGCGATGTCCAGTTTATGGCGGCGGGCGCGCCGCTTCCTGTGAACAGAGGAAGCTGGCGGAGCGAGCGACTGAGCCCCTGGTGCACAGAACGGTGACACCGAGGCTGGAGCGTGAGCGCCTGAAGCCACACGGAGGACTCCCACCTGAAGCGAGCGAGGCTTGGATGCAGGCAGCGCAACAGGCGGGGACTTTCGGCAGCTCTTGGGACCTCCGAGAGCTAGCCGAGTCCCGTGGAAAATGCGCTCGTAGTCGGGGGTACGCCACGGCTTCCAGCGGAGCTCCTCCTCCAGCTGGGCGAAGGCTGCCTCCCGACGCTCATAAAGCTCGCGGTCTGCTGAGTCCATAGTGTTCAGGTCGTACTGTCACGGTCTGGCTGGGGCAGACCGTATGTGTTGCAGAGGAGGACTCAGACGCAGACCAAAACGTGGTATGGATTAACAAAACAAGCCATTTATTGAGACTAGCAACGAGGGTACAAAATAATAGGGCATCGGTGAAAACTAAACAATAACCTAAACTGGGTGAACTAATAACAAAACATGAAAAACCTTAACCATAGTGAACTGACATGGGTACCTGGAGATGAGACATGGATGAGCAGACGACCTGACAACGAATGACTGAAAGCACACGGACTAAATAGACACAGGAGGATAATGAGGAAAGTGGCAACACATGGGGAACCAGCTGACACACATGAACATAACGACGTGACAATGGGAGAGTAAAACTGAACACGATGAACACAGACACACCAGACCTCTTCACAATAAGACAGGAAACAGTGAGATATAAACATGACAACCTGAACTGACAACATACGCCACAGACATAAAATACATGAAAGCAGGGGAGACTTAACATAGTGGAAACACGAGGGGAAAATAACTAGAAACACCTAGGCATGATAATGATGAACTTAGGAAACCTGAAGGCTACATAAACTAAACACAAAACGCTGGGTCAGCAGACCCAGGATCATGACAGGCACTTGCAAAATTCGCTAGATCACCAGTAAGATGTATCAAAGAATATATGAATAAATAATAATAAATAACAAATATGAATAATATATGAATAAAATATAAAAAGATACCAGGGAGTAGCGGCAGCAAGCCACGCCAGCGTTCACTCAACCGGAAACCTGAGGATCAGCACTATGTAGCCTATTGGCTAGATGATACAGTTATAATGGCAGTTTGGCTGGAAATGGAGGGAGAAGACTGTATGCCTTACTCTCGTGGTGCAATCGCATTGTCTCCTATTTGTTTTAAAAAGACATACTAAAACTGCCATCCAGTTATTCACAATACAATTCAATTTGGAGACAGATGGTGAAAGAGTATAGTCTCAGAGCATTCCCGTTTTGACACCTATTACAGCTAATCCTGCATTTACACCCTCCATTTTAGATGGGACATTTGATTGCTGAAAGGAAATGTGGTTGCAAAATGTGGTACACCTGTATTTCCAGGGGTTCTTCACTTCATTTCAACAGCTTAAGGAGAAGTACAACTTATTAGCCTCTGATTATTCACAAATTGCACTACTCAAAGACAAGATTACATGAGATATTTCCTGAAACGTCACCAATTTGTGATAAATGTCAATGTGCAGAAGCTGATCTGCTTAAAAGTGTTGTAATGTGTACCAAGTTACAATGTTTTGGGGTTTCTGTGTTTTACTTTTTTTCCAAACTTTTTGATGTGCAATTAGACCCTGACCCCATTTTGATTCTTATTGGACTGTCGGAACAATCTAAAAAACTTTAGCGTGCACAGACTTCCCTCCTGTCCTATGGCCTAATGTTTGCAAAGAGACTGATTTTCCTGCTATGGAAGGGATAGGAAGTGCCCTCTCTGAAAACCTTGATTTCAGGACTGACAGATACTCTTAATCTGGAAAGGATCTGCCTATTATAAATGACAAACTGAACGATCAGATTTGGGGGCCACTTATTGAGCATCTGGAAATTATGAACAAAAGAGAGTTTATGTGATCTTCACCATAGGTTAAAACAAGCTGATAGCACTCTGGGATAAGGGAATGGTGTGGGGAGGGAGGGGTGGGTTGCCCCCCCCTTGTTTTTTGGTCACCCTTTTTGGTACTTTCCACTGTCTTGTTTGCTTTAATAGTTAATTATATGTTATTGACTGGAAACAGGCAATTTGGATTTTGCATCAATCCTGCTTATTACAGAGAAACTACCATGTGTGTTTCTATGTAATAATCAAAAGTTTTAAGCACAACAGTTACATTCTGTATTATTGCATTATGTATTATATGGTAACAATATACAAACATGCTAAAACATCAGCCAGTAGCACCTTATTATTGTAATGAGATTATTCCAAGTAAAACTGTATAAACATGTAAAGATACAAACTCACAGACATTATTTCCCTATTTCACACAGGTTATCATATTGTTACCCAAGTATTACGATACTCTTACTAACTGCTTTTACCTCGTGGACATCTCTTTATTTACACATTATTACTCCGAGTATTTGGGTCCAATTTCCATGTAATGTTACTCAACTGTAACCACTGTTATTCCTACGAATTTCAAATAGGAGGCATCAATAGTGTGGAACAAAAGTAACAAAGAAAAAGGTTTTATAAAGACTGGCACTGCTGTATTTTATTACTTTTGGAGATGTTGTGGTACCTGTTTCTCTTATCTTCTTTATAATCAAGTCGGTGACCTTCATCACATGATCAGTATATGTCTCCATGATCAAATCCACTGTCTCCAGTTCATCTGCTGTCTCCAGTTGGGACTGTTTGATGGCTGGAAAACCACCAAGTACCTGAGGATCCTGAAGACACCTGTGGAAGGCTTTCAGCTTCTCCTCACCCAACTCCTCCAAAATATCCAGCAGCTGGTCATCTACAGACGTCGCCATCTTTCTCTATAAAAACAGGAGAGGACATTTTCAATGCAAAGGCCAACATGGAATAGTGTGTCCCATGTGACTCATCAACAGTTTTCACACATTACACCCTGGTCTGTTTCTGATATGTGATTTATGACCCTCTGTTTTTAATCCTCAGTTCACCATCATATTTTAACACAGCAGGAAGATACAATGGTCTGTGTCAGGACCCTGGAAACAATCACACAAAAAAATCGATTATAAAAAAATGGCCCTCTATTTGTTTTTGTTGTTATCAGAAAATAGTTTTACGTGCTGACAGGTTGCTTCGTATTTGTGTATGGAGTAGCATGCCCGCATGAGTCCTCAGCACAACAATAATTTTACACGATTGTAAAGTTTATGCTTGTAGATCAGAATCAGAATCAGAATCAGAATACTTTATTGATCCATGGGGGAAATTATTTTTTTGTTACAGTGCTCCATTATAAACCAACATAAACCAACATTAAGACAAGACAGACAAAACGCTAACTAAGAATAGCACAATATATACATATATATATACATATATATATACATAAGTCACTCATTAAAAGATCATGTCATATACAATTTCAACTCTACATGACGTCTCAATTTTTATTCTGTTTTTGAACCATCATCTAAACACTTCTGATAGAGACAGGCAGCAAACATCAGCAGCAGTGATTAATGGCCTCACAGTGCCCTGTAGAGAAACGGAGGTGTAATATATCACACACTGTACCAGAGGGAGAAGCTGTGTGGATTTCGGTTAACTGGTGAGTCTAAACTGGCTGCTGATGTGAGCGAGATGAGTGCTCAAAGTGGTCAGGATAAAGTGCTGTACTGTATGAATGTGGACTGTGATCAAAGTGCTCTGAGAGGTTAGAAAGAATTGCTCTGTGTGAATAGAAGTACATTATAGTATATTACAAATATGTACAAAGTCCTCTGTAAAACCTTCAAGGTGTAAAGAAGGTGAGGTGAAGGTGTAAAGATCAGGACAAATTCTCCACAAACACAAATCTTATGATGCATTTGTCTTATATGTGTTTTTAGAATGTGATGTCTGAGAGCTGCAGTGGTTCTGATAAAGAGTGAGCAGTCTGAGATGTCAGTGAGCAGTAACAAGGAGAAAATGTTTGCTGCCTGTTGAACAGAAACACTTTCCAAGACAATTGAAAGCTGAATGATCAGAGAGACTTACAGCAGTGATGCTGAGTCCTGGTTCTCCTCACAGATCCAAGAGTTCACAGAGTGGAGCTGAAGACTTCACTTCACCTGAGCTGGATCACCTCACCTGCAAACACTGACACAATAAGTCTCAGAACTTCCTGTCGAGCAGAGCAGGCTCCACCTCAGCCTCTAAAACCTGAATGTTGACTTCTTGGAACAAACTGGTTTGATCTGTTTGTGTTTCCAGTTAAAGGGAGGGACAGTGTCACTTACACACTTAAAACTGTTTTATAAAACACTTGTGAACAAACACTGGAAGAAGACATCCAAAATCCAGCACGTGGGATCTGTTGTGGTACAAGTACTGCACCACCACTGAGTTAGTGTTTGTATAAATGTGGTGAAGCAAAGCCAAAAAGAAAACCCCACCATCATGTGTATAAAAATACTTATTGGATAAATAATGAAAGAATCAGCACAACATACCAAAGAAAGAAAAATGAGGTCAGGGCCTCAGACAGAAATGATAAAGATATAAAACATGACAGTTGTATATGAACACAGGTCTGAACAGGTTGGTCCTGATCTGCTCATTAAAATCTGCATTATCTCGCTTTTTCATCTTTAATCACTGGTGAAATAAAGCTGCTTTGTTTGATGATGATTGATGTGGTTGTGTTTCCTGCTTTCAGTCTTCCAAGGAAATTTTCAGACTAGAAATACTAGAAACCGCCTGCAACACAGTTTCAGTTGGCAGCGCCCCTGCTCTTTGTGAAGCAACAACAACATGTTATTTAACAGATCTGTAAAAAGACTAAAACAAACCAAGAGTTTAACTTCAAAACTGAATTAAACACATTTTAATTCGGACTTTTCAAAGGTGTCAGGGTTACTTTGTCCATAGTTTAAAACATATTTCCATTCTTCTTTATCTATCCTGGGAGTTTCTGCAAAACCTGAATGAGCAGAAGAATGTTCAGTTACAGCTCCAGGCTTCTCAGCTTTAACCCCTGCATGAGTGACAGTCAAGTATCACTCCTCAGGCTCCTTTCAGACTACGTGGCTTGCTCAAACTGAAAGAAGTCAACTTGTTGGTGCAAAAAGGTGATTAGCTGAAAACTTGGCATGTCTCAAAATGGTGTGCAGTGTGTCCTTAAAGATCTGAGAAAGAATAGAATAGAGTAAAATAGCTTTTTATCGTCATTTACAAATACAATGAAATTTTGAGTGCTCCACACCAACTGTGCCAGGATAAAATATAAATATTAGAAAGCTCTGCAGACAATGACCCACACCCGTTTTCACCCCTGGGCCGTGTGATTAGGCAGAGGATCAATAGTGGCTCCACAACCCTCTTAGGGACACTCCCAACAGGCCTTAAAAATCTGGGACTCTCCACCAAATGTTCTCAGAAATGAAGAAGCTTCTCAGACAAAAATTAATGACGTTCAGTCTTTTCCTTCCAAGCTCCTGAGACCACCATGACCTGGGTGACTGAGAACCACAGACATCAATAAAACCACACATGAGTGATGGTAACTGGTAAATATTAACGTTTAATAAGTTGAGTTCATGTTTTTATCATTTTCCAATACTGTTCCTCTGATTCAGGATTATGTGTGTGCATTGTGTGTGTTTAATTCAGTTTTGAAGTTAAACTCTTGGTTTGTTTTAGTCTTTTTACAGATCTGTTAAATAACATGTTGTTGTTGCTTCACAAAGAGCAGGGGCGCTGCCAACTGAAACTGTGTTGCAGGCGGTTTCTAGTATTTCTAGTCTGAAAATTTCCTTGGAAGACTGAAAGCAGGAAACACAACCACATCAATCATCATCAAACAAAGCAGCTTTATTTCACCAGTGATTAAAGATGAAAAAGCGAGATAATGCAGATTTTAATGAGCAGATCAGGACCAACCTGTTCAGACCTGTGTTCATATACAACTGTCATGTTTTATATCTTTATCATTTCTGTCTGAGGCCCTGACCTCATTTTTCTTTCTTTGGTATGTTGTGCTGATTCTTTCATTATTTATCCAATAAGTATTTTTATACACATGATGGTGGGGTTTTCTTTTTGGCTTTGCTTCACCACATTTATACAAACACTAACTCAGTGGTGGTGCAGTACTTGTACCACAACAGATCCCACGTGCTGGATTTTGGATGTCTTCTTCCAGTGTTTGTTCACAAGTGTTTTATAAAACAGTTTTAAGTGTGTAAGTGACACTGTCCCTCCCTTTAACTGGAAACACAAACAGATCAAACCAGTTTGTTCCAAGAAGTCAACATTCAGGTTTTAGAGGCTGAGGTGGAGCCTGCTGTGCTCGACAGGAAGTTCTGAGACTTATTGTGTCAGTGTTTGCAGGTGAGGTGATCCAGCTCAGGTGAAGTGAAGTCTTCAGCTCCACTCTGTGAACTCTTGGATCTGTGAGGAGAACCAGGACTCAGCGTCACTGATGTAAGTGTCTCTGATCATTCAGCTTTCATTTGTCTTGGAAAGTGTTTCTGTTCAACAGGCAGCAAACATTTTCTCCTTGTTACTGCTCACTGACATCTCAGACTGCTCACTCTTTATCAGAACCACTGCAGCTCTCAGAAATTAAACAGGTTCTAACAGTTTTTCTTTACTGCAAATGCAACATGTTTTTCCTTTACTTAACCAGATTCTTACTCTGGATGACATTACATTGGCCTCCAGTAACACTGTGAGGAACGTTGGAGTCATTTTTGAACAGGATGTATCCTTCAATGCACATATTAAACAAATATATGAATGCTTTCTTCCATTTGTGCAAAATCTCTAAAATTAGAAATATCCTGTCTCAGAGTGATGCTGAAAAACTAGTTCATGCATTTATTACTTCTATTATACTATATCCTCGCATGTGATTGGCCACAATATGGAGGGATTAGAGACCGGCCCACCAGGTATAATAGGAAAAGTCATAAAGCCTTTGAATGAAAACAACCGCTGTTGTGACAGTGATGTACACTGTCTTGTTGGTTTATGTATGATTTCTATAGATTTGACATAAAAACATGATACAGATAATTATTTGTTAAAAGTGAGACATTTTAAATGAGAATAAGAAAGAAAAGTATTTCTTTGTGCCCCCCTTTCCCTGTTAATGCCACACCTGCCCCCCTGGCAAAACTTTGCTAGACCCGCCCCTGCACAGTTACCAGCTGTCAGCTACAAAGATGATGGGTGGTTATCTTCCGTCCCTCTGTCCTTTACCTTTTCCTTTTCTTCTGACCACCCATTGTCTTGACCATCCAGCTGATACTAGAAAGTAATATTAAATAAATTCTAACAACAACTGATCAAGTTTAAATGTGCTGCTGTTGTTTAGTGCAACATCCGCTGGTTTCCTCTTTCTGCCGCAAAGTGATAAGGAGATGAGACATCAGAAAAGCCGATGTAAGTCCCAGCAAAAGAGGCAGCTGTGCAGCGTAACGACAGAATAACTCCAGCTTTGTGTCTTTTTCATTGTAGCTGAAGTACAGGACAAACTGTGTTCCTTTTCAGCTCAATGCGAAATACGTAATATTTTCTCTGAATACGGGACGATTCTGTTTTTTACGGGACAGTTGGCAACTCTACTAACTAACCTTATGAATAAAATAAAGTTCACTATCAGTAACATCATAGCACCCACCCAGCTGTATAGAAACTCTGTCATGCTAGCTAGTACGCAGTATGAGTTAATGTAACTGACTGTAAAAAGTCAGCCCAACGACAATAAACTGCACCTAAACTTGGTTTATATCTGACCCAGATAGACTGCAGGTCATAACTTCTTACCTGAAATTCAGTTCACCTGACACTCGGACCAGCCACCGCCTCGGGTCTCTCCTCCTCCTGCCTCCCCTTTCCCTCATCCACCTGTTGCCTCTGTGGAAGCTCTGCCATCACCACCACCAAACAACGGAGTTATTTTTACACATCGACCTGCATCTGACCAATCCACCACCTCTCATTGTTTATACTGTTACAAAAACGAAAAAAAAAAAAAAAAAAAAAACATCGTCCCATAAAAACAAAAAATCACCATCGGGCATACTGGACATATGCCTGGTATGCCCGATGGCCAGTCCAGCTATGATTGGAGCATAGCTGAGCCACTGTGTGGGAGCTGAGCAGCAAAAGGAAATTAAGTGAGGAGCTGGTTCTCGCTCAATGGGAGTCGACTCTTCTGATTCACTATAAAGGACTCTCTAAGCACGGCTGTTAGAGCTGATGCTTTTGCGCACGACACATTTTGGAACATTACGTTGTGTGTCATGGATACTGTTAACTCCAAATCTCCCGACCACTATATCAATCTGAGACAGCAAGACCAAGACAAGACCCAGGAATCCGAGACCAAGACAAGACCAAGACCAAAGTCTGTCGAGACCAAGACCACGTAAAAGTGGTCTCGAGACCGGTCTTGAGACAAGGGATGGGTACCGGTATCCGGTGCCATTTGATAGCTTGCTGCGAGACCTCACACCGAGCACATCTACTGCCGGTGTGGTGCCTGTTATCGGACCCAGAGTTAGCAACATCCCCCAAGAAACCGAAGAGTAGTTTCCTGGCCCCTAGCCCTGCCAGTTTAGCTGAAATGATGACGGATGATGATGGCAGCAGAAGCCGTTCTTCTCTGCGTGAGTAGCCTAATGTAAAGTCGTGTGTAATTTACGTTGAGTAGGCTAACCACGTTATTAAATTAATGTATGTAAGGCAAACTAGCAACACCGTCATAGTTACATGCGGGTGTCTTCTTGTTTGATAGAGTGATACCATATGCCCTATGGCTGCAAAAAAGGCTAACATTGTATCTTTTTACAAAAAAACCAGCTAAACATGATAGATTTTATGACAAAGTTTGTGTTTTCCATTGTTTAACCCTTTAAGACCTACCATAGAACCAAGTCCGCCAGAGCTTACTTTATATTTTTACATGCTGTAGTGCCAGTTTTGGGAGCATTTCAAGTTGCTATACATCAATACAACTGTTATCGCCCAAATTTTAATAATATGTCTGCATTAAGTCCATAGTAACTACATAAATTGCAAAAAAGTGCAATAAACTACAAAAAAAATTGAAAATCGTTTTTTTTTTCTTTTTTTTTACATAATATTATAAAGCAAATCTGCAAAGTAAACAGCATGTGCATCAAAATAAACTATTTAAAGCAGTGCAATTTGAGTTCTAAGCATCCCAGAAAGTATTCAGAAAAACATGAAGTCAAACATGACTTTTAAAAACACCAGTATAGGCTTGTAAGGCTTATAAGTAAAAAAGGCCTTACATTTAAGTAAGTAAGTACAACTCCTCTGGTTTCATATGCAAAAAAAATTTTTTACACTAGCTTACGTGTTTCTGGTTCTACAGGGATTTAAAAATAGTTATGCAAAATGGAGCGTGACCGCTCCGACCGGCTTTAAAGGGTTAAGCACCGGTTCGAGCACAGTTTAAGCATCTGCACAGTTTTAAAAGTACCGTTTTGGCACCGGTATCGGATAAAACCTAAACGATACCCATCCCTACTCGAGACCAAGACATCCAATTCTAGTATTGGCTTCCCTTCATTGGCTTCCTGTTAAATCCAGAATTCAAAATCCTGCTGCTCACATACAAGGTCTTAAAAAATCAGGCCCCATCTTATCTTAATGACCTTGTAGTACCATATCACCCTATTAGAGCACTTCGCTCTCGCTCTGCAGGCCTACTTGTTGTTCCTAGAGTATTTAAAAGTAGAATGGGAGGCAGAGCCTTCAGTTTTCAGGCCCCTCTTCTGTGGAACCAGCTTCCAGTTTGGATTCAGGAGACAGACACTATCTCTACTTTTAAGATTAGGCTTCAAACTTTCCTTTTTGCTAAAGCATATAGTTAGGCCTGGACCAGGTGACCCTAAATCCTTACCTACCTCTAGTGGTTGTGTTACTATTGAAGAGCAGTCTGGTACATTTAAAGCTGTACCAGAGGAGATTTCACAAACCAATCATATCAGACTGTTTGATATGTTGAGATTAGGTAAAGATCAATCTGCAGAGTTTATTCTCATGTTTTAGAAACTTGTGTTTAGATGTGAACAGTTTACATGCATGAAGTGATGGAAAACATCTCTGGATTACACTGCATCTACAAACAGATGCAGAGTAACGGTGGTTAATGCTGTTGCCTTAGAGCAAGACGTTTTGATCACGTTTCTGTGGAGTTTGCATGTTTGTTGGCTTGGGATTTCTCGCAGTCCTCTGGCTTCCTCCCCCACAGTCCCTAATCCTAAGTTCTGCAGTTAGTGGGGTTGAGTTAACTAGTGATTCTAAAATGCCAATAGATGTGAGTGGTTTTCTGTCTCTTTGCGACAGACTCTCTGTCGTCAGTGATAGACTAGTACCCGCCTCTCTTCCTATGGTAGCTGGTGATGGATGTGTCTAGCATAGCTTCACACAACTCAGAACTGGATGTTCACAGTTACCCAGAAACCTGAATATGTGATATTAAAACCCTGTTGTTGCTCTCACCTGTGACAAAGAGACCTCTGACAAAGAGACCTGATCCTCAGCGGATGATGTCACAAGTTATAGTATTTATATACACATCTTTCTCATTTATTTATTTATATACTGTACTGTTTCCACTGTGGTTTCACTGCAGGCATTTTTGGAAAAATAATTTTTATGTAACATGTTTATTATGAACTGAAAATATGTTTTAACTCTATAAGATAACATTAGATGTCCTCTCCTGTACCCTCAATGACCTCATTTCACCCATGACATCATCGTTTTCCTGAGAGAAGTTTTCTGTTGGTTAATAATAATAATGGATTGCATTTATATAGCGCTTTTCGAAATGCCCAAAGCGCTTTACAATTCCACTATTCATTTACTCTCACATTCACAAGATGAGCTTCCCAACACCCTGAACTACCGTCACCCGTGTTGTCCCTCTAACACATCTCTGAATGAGTCAAGCCTAAATTCACTCATATTTGATTATGAGTGTGTCTTCTATGTATGACATAAAGTTTAGGTATATGTTACGCCCCTAGTCTAGGCGTGTAGAGACGCACATAAGGTTGGAGGAGAGTGAGACAAATACCCGCCCTGGTTCCCAAGCCAAACATCCAAAACCAGTTGTGAGTAAAAAAAGTGATTTTATTGAAGGTAATGAAGCATAGATCCAGGGTGAACCCAGGCCACAATAATAAACAAAACCAACTAAGTCCCACCAGAAGACTAACTGAACCTAGGGCTGCTCGATTATGGCAAAAATGATAATCACGATTATTTTCACTGAAATTGAGATCTCGATTATTTGACGATATTTATTTAACCCTTTAAGACCTACTATAGAACCAAATCCGCCAGAGCTTATATTATTTTTTTTTACATGTTGTAGTGCCATTTGTGGGAGCATTTTAATTTGCTATGCAACTGTTATAGCCCATATTTTAATAATATGTATGCATTAAGTCCATAGTAATTACATTAATTGCAAAAAAGTGCAATAAACTACAAAAGAATTGAAAATCGTTTTTGTTTTTTTTTACATATATTTCTACTTGGAGAAATTTAAGAGGCTTATCCCTCAAAACTTTAAATACAAAAAATAGTTTACAACAACAGGAAATTTATTTTGAGTGTCTTCATAGTTTTATTTTGGAGACACACCAGTTTTTATACACTGCAGGAAAAACAAAAAAACAATCCTATGATGCAAATTTGCAAAGAAAACAGCATGTGCATCAAAATAAAAATTTTCCAGCAGTGCAATTCGAGTTCTAAGCATCACAGAAACTATTCAGAAAAGTCAAACATGACCAGTATAGGTTTTTAAGGCCTACGAGTAAAAAACTAAAATTTCCGCGAAAATGACGCCACTTCCGGTTTCGAGCAGGAAATGGCGGACATGCGACAGTTCGCGCTGACATCTGTTTCAATGTGGGAAGTGTTACGAACAGCTGATCGGATCGGCAAAGCGTGTTTCTGAAATATTATGTTTTTGTTGCTGCAAGAGCTTTTTATGCAATTTTTGCAAAGCTTTATGTGGAAGGAAACCGTGACCGAGGACAAGCTGATGGCATCAGATGTAAGTACAACTCCTCCGGTTTATTGCGCTAGCTTACACGGTTCCGGTTCTACAGGGATTTAAAAATAGTTACGCAAAACGGAGCGTGCAGCTCTGACCGGCTTTAAAGGGTTAACAATGACTTTAAAAAAATAATATAAAATAGTGTGCAACACCACTGAAGTTTTTTTTACCTCTCTTTTCAACCAACAGCAGTCACTCTCCAAATAACTTCTGCTTAGCTTTCCGAGCTTCCCTCGGGTCCTCTTAATCAGCGGTCTCCAACCTTTTTTGCGCCACGGACGGTTTATGCCCGACAATATTTTCACGGACCGGCCTTTAAGGTGTCGCGGATAAATGAGGGAGGGGCTAATAATCGGCTCAGTCATTTTTAATGATCGTTGAAAGCCCAGATCGTAATCGTGATTAAAATTCGATTAATTGAGCAGCCCTAACTGAACCCTAAGAAAGAAACAGAACAAACAAATGACAATACTAACCCTCGCTCCCTAACCCGGAAAACAGGAGAAAACTGTTCCAAAGAAAAAGGCGGCTCACCCCTTCGGCTTCAGCCTAAGGGTGCCTAAACGCTAAATTAATGCACCAGGAGCGGCTCTCACAGAGCACGCTCACACAAATACACGTGTCAGCTGTCAAGCTGCTCGCGCTCTCTCTCTCTCTCTCTGGCAGGAGCTGTCAGAGCGGCTTTTTGAACGTGGTCACCTGTTCCACGGTCCAATCAGCTGCTCGCTACTCTTCATTAGGGGAGGGACCTGCAAAGAGTCTTAAGCACAGTAAAGAGACACAGAACAAAACAGCCCACACAGTGTTCTTATGGCCGCAGCCGTAACAGTATGACATGAAGTTTAGCAGAACTTTATGTCATACATAGTTGTAATTTGTGCAGGCTTGTGCGTACCACACAATGATACAGCCAGAAAGGCCACTCTCAGTGGTGCCTTGTTAGAAGGACCACGCGATGGAAGAGGAAGCAGAGGCAAGTTTGAGCCTTCTCAGTCACATTGTACTGTTGTCTGGAGAGGTGGGAAGTAACAAAGTACAAACTAGAAAGCGAAAATTTCTGAAGAAATTTTAAGTGTGCCTATGCCGCTGCTAATCAGTGTAGTTTGCCATTCATACGGCTACAGGGAGCAAAACTCAGCAGAGCAGCCTTTCTCCACCATGAACTATGGTAAAAACCAACACCGGTCGCGCCTCACAGATGACAGCTTACAGTCCTGCGTAAAGATGAGGTGACTTCGTACAGCCCCGATTTGCAGACGCTGTGCGCAGAGGTTCAGGAGCAGAAGTCCCATTGTACCACGGCAGACCCGACAATGTTTGCATGAACACGCTATGTAGCATTACTTTATGGACCACAGTCACACATGGTTGGTGTACCCACACAGCCGGCTGTAGCTTTTCAACTCACAGCCCGACACATACAAAAAAAACAGCCGAGACAGCACTGACTTTACGCCCGAGAGGCGTGATTGGGGACGATTCCGTTTGCACGGGACGGTTGGCAACTCTACTAACGAACCTTATGAATACAATAAAGTTCACATCAGTAACAAAGCACGCACCCAGCTGTATAGAAAGTCAGTCATGCTAGCTAGCGCGCAGTACGACTTATTGTAACTGATTGTAAAAAGTCAGCACAACGAAAATATACATAACGTCTTACCTGACATTCAGTTCACCGGACACTCGTACCGGCGGCGCGAGAGAGAGAGAGGGGTGTGAAATGAGACAGAGAACCGTTCTCGGTGTAAGCCAGGCCCGGTCGCTCGGCTTCTGCATGTCCTTTCTGTCATACACCGGTGGCTAGCTGCCCTCTGTTGGAGCTCCGCGTTAGCCACCACCAAACAACTCAGTTGTTTTTGCACATCGACCAGCATCTGGACAGTCCACCACCTTTCACTGTTTATACCATTACTAAAATGAATAAATGAATCATCGGCCCATAAAAACGAAACTTAAGTCCAGCTGTGACTCCGAGTCTGTGCGAGTATTTGCAAGAGACCCGGGAGGTGAAACAAGAAAGAGAGTCGCCCTAGCTGTTGCTTTTCAGCCAAGCGCTAGCTAGCCGGCTAGCTGCCATGCGGCAGCAACATCGTCAGAGCACTGTTGCTAATATGGGATGTCTTGATAAAACGAGCAGATATTTGAAGTTTACACAGCTACATTTTTGCCTGAAAATATCTTAAAAGTTTATTTTGTGACCTAGAAACATTAATAAAAGCAATATATAAAACGAAGAGGTGGCCTCCATTGTTTGACTGGCAGAGGTGAGCTATGAATTGTGGGATATGGAGTTTTCCATCATGTCAATGGGCCAAAATTTGCACTAAAATATTAATATTTAAAAAAGTATAAAAGTCATAAACCCCAAAAGTCATAGTACACCATTCCAGATCCAGCCGCACAAAATGATATAACATATGTGAAGCTTGTCTCAAAACTGTGGGGTGAGTTATTAAGTGTGCCTCTTGGCATAGGCACACTTAATAATTAGTTATTGTACTTAAGGCACTTCAGGTATCTGTACTTGAGTATTTTTATTTTCAGACTACTTTTTACTTTTATTCCTACATTTTTAAACAAATATCTGTACTTTCTATTTCTTACATTTTCAAAACAAATTAATCAGATTTACTAATTCATTTCCCTCTCATTCTGTGAGACTGAATTTAAAATGCAGATAAGAAAATGAAGTGGTGGATGTATCTCTCACTTAATATAAACTTCAAGAAATTAATCAGCCAAGATCAGAAGATTCTAACTAATCCCTAACAAACATTGAAGACTGTGTAAAGAGGAATACTGACTGGATCAACTTTATGGAAAAAAAAAGTACTGACTTTGATATGTTCTTTGTTTATAAATGAGTCATTTTGTGTTTTTCACAGTTCAAAGATGGTGGAACCTGCTCAGACACAACTTCTGAAAACGCTGGGAGATTTGGGAGAAAAGGAACTGAAATATTTTAAGTGGTATCTACAGAAACCTCAGTTACTGGGCGGTTTACCAGTAATCCCAAAGACTGATCTTCAGACGGCTGATAACACAGAGACAGTGAATTTGATGATCAGCAAATACAAATTTGAAGATGCTTTGGAAGTCACAAAGAAGATTTTGGAAAAAGTCAAGACTCAAACAAGTCAGTAAGGGGTAAACAAAATAACACGAAACATGAAATTTTGGCTGAATTATGTCGTGATGCCTGCTTAATCATCCATGTAAAGAAATCCCCAAAAGGTTCATTCTGTTCGTCATTCATCCAAGTGACTTCTTCAGTCTCAGCTGACTGCAGGTTCCCCCAATCTTATAAAGAGTACATTTGCACAAAAAATGAAACCAGTCCACTGTATGAACAATGGGCTGTGAGGTCAGTTCCTTGATCATTTATATGCAAATATAAAAGTTTCAAATTGATCAAGGAGCATTTTCCCTTTTCACGTAAATGGCCTCTTTGACTCCGCGCTCAAACCAGCGTTCCTCCCTGTCCAGGATGTTGCATCCTCATCATTGAAAGAGCGTCCACTGGCCTTTAGGTGTATCCTCTTAGCCAGAGGTTGTTTGGTTTCCCTGATGTATGAATCCTGGCAATCCTCCTGCACTTAACAGTGTACACTATGTTACTCTGTTTGTGTCGGGGACCCGATCCTTGGGGTGGACCAGTTTTTTGCGCAGCGTGTTTTGAGGTTTAAAAGCCATGGAGATGCGGTGTTTAGAGAAAATGCATCTCAACTGTTCCAATACTCCTGACACATACAGGATCACTAAGCTTTTTCACCTAAGCAGCGGTTGTCCTTCTCTCCTGGATCATCCTGGAGCTTCCTTTAGGCACCTTCTCAGCTTTGACAAATGTCCAGCTGGGATAACCACATTTACTCAGGGCCTTCTTGATGTGATGTTCTTCTGCTTCACTGGCTGCTGTGTCAGTGGTATAGATGTGAAAAGCAGCTGGTATTTTTATCTGTATTTGTATTTGTTGAGGAGGGAAAAGTATTTGTATTTGTAAATGTATTTGAATAAAATTCAAAATAGGCGTAAAAATCGGGTTTTTTTTGCGTTACACTTCTAATTAACATTATAATGTAAGTATTCTTTAATCATATCCATTATAATAATTATGGATATGCTGTATTAGTTGATGTTCTTCCATAAATCCAACAATGAACATGTAACAAGGAACGTAATTGAAAAGAAAATAACATAACAGCCTCATCCATGGTTAAACCAACAACTAATAAAATACCATTGTGAACATTATGAACTCCACCACCACCCGTCCTTGTTGGAGGACGCTGAACAGACAGTGAAACTGACTTGCAGGGGCAGAACATGGCTGTGATGATGAACTGGTGCTGGTGGGGGGGGTTGGCAGACAGCACCAGGAGAGGATGCTTCAAGTGCAGGTGATTATGCATAGCAGATGTTGTAAGATGTTTGATATCTCTGCCTCTGCTGATTTGACTTTTTGACAATTTATTTATTTATATTTATTTATTAATTTTGACAATGTATTTGACAATACATAACAGTTTGGTTTCATCTGCAGCGCTGAAAGTAAAAGACCCAGGGAAACTGAGTTAACGAAGATAAGATAAGATAACTTTTATCAGTTCCACACGTGGGAAATTTATTTCATCACAGCAGGAAGTGGACAGTGCAAAAGTTAGATAGCAAAAATTAGAATACAATAAGAATAAAATACTGTACCCAACTGTACAGAATACAATAAAGTAAAATAAAATACTTTATACAGTGGAATAATATAGAATAAAATAGAAAATAGGATAAAAATAGAATACAAATTCTATATACAACTGAGTAAAAAAAATAATTAATTATAAAATATTAAATAATAACAATAAAAAACAATAAAAATCCGTGAAAAACATAAATTTCACACCCAAACCTCAACTCTCGCAGCCCAGTACCAAACCACTCATGGACCAGTACCGATCCATGGCCCGGGGCTTGGGGACCGCTGGTCTAAATTGCCGAGCTAACAGAGCTCCATAAACAGAGCGAACATGAGAGCACCCGACTGCATAACGTCAGTAATGCAGCATAACTGATTAATCTCCCGATCTTCACCAAAGTTATAAACTGCCTCTGAAACCCAGTTAAGGTACGAAACGATCTATTCAACAAAAATAGTGATGCAGTTCAGTCTTTTATCACTCAGCTGTGCCGTCTCAGTTGCTGTGTGGAGCAGCCGGTGTCAGTCACTTTTTTGCACGTCACTCATCCGGTCATGTACTGTGGTCTCATAAGGAAACTCATCTTTCTGATATACATTTTTTCTTGTTCCCGAATACAAATATGTTTTTAAAGTATTTGTGTGAAATAAGTATTCGTAAAAAACACATTATTTGTGCATTTCCGAATACCGTATTTGGGTTCACCTCCACCCCTATTCTGTGGGGATGGTGTTCTCTCTGTGTTGTAGTTTCCAGATGACACCCACTTTATGTTCCAGTGGATGATGAGAGTCAAACCTTAAATACGTATGTGTAGGTTTACGGTACACGTCAGCTTTTAGATGTCCCCCATTCAAAATCTCACAGTCTAAGAAGGCCAACCTGCCACTTTTCATATCCTCCCTGGTAAATTTGATGTGTCCATCTACCGAGTTAATGTGATCCATGAAATGTGGTAGATCCTGAGATTTGATTTTCACCCAGGTGTCATCCACATACCTGAACCAATGGCTTGGTGGTGTTCCAGGGTAGGATAGCAAAGCCCTCTTTTCCACTTCTTCCATGTACAAATTAGCCACGATGGGTGAAACTGGGGAACCCATGGCACACCCATGTTTCTGCCTGTAGAACTGACCCTTGTATGTGAAATAGGTGGGATGAAGACACAATTCCAAGAGCAAACACACTTGGTCAGTGCTGAGAGTGGTCCTGTTGCTGAGGTTGGTGTCATCCTGTAATCTCTTATGAACTACCTCCAACGCTTCCATGACTGGGATGCAAGTGAAGAGAGATGCCAACCATCCCTTTAACGTTAACTAGTAATGACTTCATGAACTTCTTCACAAATAAAATTTTTATCATTAGAGAAAAAATTACCAATAATCATCCCACAGATGTAATATTATCTACAGCTACTCTTAGTACCATTGATGTTAAGTTAGACTCTTTTTCTCCAATTGATCTTTCTGAGTTAACTTCAATAATTACTTCCTCCAAACCATCAACCTGTCTTTTAGACCCCATTCCTACAAAACTGCTCAAAGAAGTCCTGCCATTAATTAATTCTTCGATCTTAAATATGATCAACCTATCTCTAATGATCGGCTATGTACCACAGGCCTTCAAGCTGGCTGTAGTTAAACCTTTACTCAAAAAGCATCTCTAGACCCAGCACTCTTAGCTAATTATAGGCCAATCTCCAACCTTCCTTTCATATCAAAAATCCTTGAAAGAGTAGTTGTCAAACAGCTAACAGATCATCTGCAGAGGAATGGTTTATTTGAAGAGTTTCAGTCAGGTTTCAGAGCTCATCACAGCACAGAAACAGCTTTAGTGAAGGTTACAAATGATCTTCTTATGGCCTCTGACAGTGGACTCATCTCTGTGCTTGTACTGCTAGACCTCAGTGCAGCGTTCGATACTGTCGACCATAATATCCTATTAGAGCGATTAGAACATGCTGTAGGTATTACAGGTACTGCACTGCAGTGGTTTGTATCATATCTATCTAATAGACTCCAGTTTGTGCATGTAAATGGAGAGTCCTCTTCACACACTGAGGTTAATTATGGAGTTCCACAGGGTTCAGTGCTAGGACCAATTCTGTTTACATTATACATGCTTCCCTTAGGCAGCATCATTAGCAGACATAGCATACATTTTCACTGCTATGCTGATGACACCCAGCTCTATCTGTCCATGAAGTCAGATAACACACACCAATGAGTTAAACTGCAGGAATGTCTTAAAGACATAAAGACCTGGATGGCCGCTAACTTTCTGCTTCTTAATTCAGATAAAACTGAGGTTATTGTACTCGGCCCTGAAAAGCTTAGAAATATGGTATCTAAGCAGATTCTTACTCTGGATGGCATTACCTTGGCCTCCAGTAACGCTGTGAGGAACCTTGGAGTCATTTTTGACCAGACATGTTCTTCAATGCACATATTAAACAAATATGTAAGGCTGCTTTCTTCCATTTGCGCAACATCTCTAAAATTAGAAATATCCTGTCTCAGAGTGACGCTGAAAAACTAGTTCATGCATTTATTACTTCCAGGCTGGACTACTGTAATTCATTATTATCAGGATGTCCAAGAAACTCGCTGAACAGCCTTCAGCTGATCCAAAATGCTGCAGCAAGAGTCCTGACAGGGATTAGAAAGAGAGCAGATTTCTCCTGTTTTGGCTTCCCTTCATTGGCTTCCTGTTAAATCCAGAATTGAATTCAAAATCCTGCTCCTCACATACAAGGTCTTAAACAGGGCTGGACTGGGACAAAAAATCGGCCCGGGCATTTTGACTAGAGACCGGCCCACCAAAAATGTGACGTGATTCAGAAACCGCAAAGGATTCTGGGAACTTGTGGCAAGAGGTACTAGCGCATGCAGTTTTTCAATTGAACTCAGTTACACAGCGATAAAAAGAAACACAAAAAATGGCAAGAAGCTGTTGTATTATTAACTGCAATAGCCGGTGTTGTGCCAAAAAGTGATTGCTCGTATTTAAATTGCTATGAGTAACTTGTTGGGCTATAATATGTGAAACATATGTCAAATGCATCCCTCATGGATGACATAAAGTCATCTCTCCATCTCTCTCTGCTGCTCTTCTGTCTCCTGTCACAGACTTCTCCACTTTTGATGATAAATCAGCTGGTGCAACATGTAAGGATTGGCACAGTTTGTTAAGATTTTGATGAGTTTGAGAAACTAACCTTAAGCATAAAATAAAATTTACTATCAGTAACTTCATAGCACCCGCCCAGCAGTATATAAACGCCGTCATGCTAGCTAGTACGCAGTACCTGTTATTCTAAGCGACTGTAAAAAGTCAGCACAACGAAAACAAACTACAACTAAACTTGGTTTATATCTGACACAGACAGCAGGTCATAACTTCTTACCTGAAGTTCAGTTCCTCTGCCACTATGACCGGCGGCCGCCTCGGGTCTCTCTTCTCTTCCTCCTGCCTCCCCTTTCCCTTATCCACCTGCTGGCCTCCACCACTTGCTGATGTTGCTAAATCTGTGGAAGCTATGCCATAGCTACCGCCAAACACTTCAGTTATTTTTACACATTTGGCAGCGTCTGCCTGAAGGGCTTGTTTCTTTTTGGCCCTAATTTTTTCTGCACTTCCTTTCCTTTTTTGTTCTCCATTTTCTTTAGTTCGTCTATAAGATTGCTAAACAAGGGGGCAGGTGCATCCGACCTCCTCGGCTGTAATTGGTCCAGCCCAGAGTCGATCATGACCAATTGGCCAATCCAACACCTTTCATTATTTATACCCTTCCAAAAAAAAAAAAAAAATCGATCGGCCCATAAAAACAAAAAATCGCCAGCGGCCCACCGGGCAAATGCCCGGTATGCCCGATGGCCAGTCCAGCTATGGTCTTAAATAATCAGGCCCCATCTTATCTTAATGACCTTGTAGTACCATATCACCCTATTAGAGCACTTCGCTCTCGCTCTGCAGGCCTACTTGTTGTTCCTAGAGTATTTAAAAGTAGAATGGGAGGCAGAGCCTTCAGTTTTCAGGCCCTCTTCTGTGGAACCAGCTTCCAGTTTGGATTCAGGAGACAGACACTATCTCTACTTTCAAGATTAGGCTTCAAACTTTCCTTTTTGCTAAAGCATATAGTTAGGGCTGGACCAGGTGACCCTGAATCCTCCCTTAGTTATGCTGCAATAGACGTAGGCTGCCGGGGATTCCCATGATGCATTGAGTTTTTCCTTTCCAGTCACCTTTCTCACTCACTATATATTAATAGACCTCTCTGCATTGAATCATATCTGTTATTAACCTCTGTCTCTCTTCCACAGCATGTCTTTATCCTGTCTTCCTTCTCTCACCCCAACCGGTCGCAGCAGATGGCCCCGCCCCTCCCTGAGCCTGGTTCTGCCGGAGGTTTCTTCCTGTTAAAAGGGAGTTTTTCCTTCCCACTGTCGCCAAAGTGCTTGCTCATAGGGGGTCATATGATTGTTGGGTTTTTCTCTGTATCTATGAAGCGCCTTGAGGCGACTTTTGCTGTGATTTGGCGCTATATAAATAAAATTGAATTGAATTGAATTGAATTGATGTAACAACGAACGAAACCGTTGTTTCGTCTGCCTCCATAATGATGTCTCTCCCTCAGAATAACCTGTGTGTTCTTGTCATAGCTTTCTCAGTGTGTTCTATGTTTTTTTTTTGTGCCAGCAATAAAGCTGAGATTCTTTGAGTTTGCCATTCAGTGTCCACGAGTTCTGTGTTTGGGTCCTCCATCCCTGCCTGCCCACACACAGAGCCCTGACACAATTGGTCTTAACCCCCTGGGGTCGCTGGACGCGCCGGCGCGTCAAAATCACATGACCAATTTAAGACAACACAGCTACAAGATGCAGTGACTCTGAGTCTCCATTTCAACTAGGGTTGAAAATGCAACCAAAACCAGAGATATGATAAAAAAATACGCTCGATGTTTTTTTCTGAACAAAACAGTTGTGTTTACAGCGGTAAGAACAGTAAAAAAAGGTGTTTTCACAAATAAATTTGTGTGCCTTCTTATTTGATGCAGAACACCTGATTGTTCTGTAAATAGATTTAAATGGTTATATAAAAAATGCTTGAGGCCTTCGCTGCACTTTTAGGTGAATAGTACCATATAACTTTGTTGTTTGCAAAACTTGTGCATAATTTTTTAGAGATGTACAATTTCTATTTGCATTTCAAGTTATGAAAATAATTTGTTAAACATGATGTGGGTTTTACAGCAAAAAATATAACTTTTTTCTACTCGGATTTTGAATTTTTTGCCTGAATTTAGATCAACTGTGCTAAAATAGTATGCCAAAATGAAAAAATAACTCAAATTTCAGATATTTGAGGTTGTGCTGAAAATAATGATACCAAACATATTTTAAAGGTGAAATAAAGAGGCAAAATCAAAAGTAGTCAAAAATGGCCAATTATACCCTGTACCACAGAGGGTTAAAGGTTAAATGGTTTCATCTGCCTCCATAATGACATCTCTCACCTTCTTAACAAAATCCACGGTGTTGTGGATGTGGTGTTCAGAGCTGCCCACCAGCGGGTTGAGGATCGAAGCCAGAAACTTGGAGATGTTATAGGTGACCGAGTTGATCATACAGACAATCGGTCTTAAAGTTGCACCCTGTTTATTTATCTTCAGTAAACCATACAGATTTAGTGTAGATTCCCCTGTGTAGTCTGTGTTATGAGGTCTTCTCAATAGCTTTGTCTTGTTCTAACTGCTTGAGACAATCTATCACCCTCTTCCTGTAACCACTTCCTGGGTCTCATTTCGGGGACTCATAAGTATTTCTGTCACTGAGCAGTGGCAAGATTTTCTCATGATAGTCTTTCTGGTTTAGCAGAACTGTGGACCTACCCTTATCTGCCGTAAGGACGATAATGTTATATTATATAATGTCGTTACTAAGTGATGGGAGTGCAGTGCCTTTCTGTCCTCCATGTTGATGCTGAATGCTGTGGGCTTTGCAGTGCTGAGACAGGCCGAAACTTTCGTCTGTAGTTGCTCTGCTTCCATGTGTGCAATGTTGCTGTCAGGAAGTCAAGGAGGCCATTTACTTAAAAAGGGAAAGACCATCTCTGACTCTCGGAGGGGGCCTAAGGGTACATCTTTCACCATCTTACAATGTTGTGATTGCAGCCATTCCCCAACTCTCTGTGAATGGTTCTCATTGCCATTGATAAGCGGTCTTTGAACAACAGCCTTGATGAATTGGCATTAATCAGTAGGTGTTGATCAATGGTCATGAGAATTTGCATATTAATGATCAAGGACCTTGCCTTATAGCCCATTTTTCATACAGTGGTGCTAGTTTTAGTCATTATGCAAATGTAGTGTTTATAAGATTGGTTTAAGAGAGAAAACATTTTTGAGGATGTAATTTATTGAAAAAAAACCACTGTAAGACTGTAACAGGCTGTTTTACAGCTAATCCGAAGATCTTTGCTGTTCCTAGGACTGCGTTCTTCTGGACAGAGATCGTTGATGTTGTTTCTGGGATCTGCTGGAGCCACTAACCAAGCTTTGCAGGCCCTAAAATGACCGCTGGAACCACTGTTACCTTCACCTTGCACATCTTCTCGAGCCCTTCTCCGAGCCCTTGGTATTTCTTGGGCTTCTCTTGTTCCTTCTTCCTGATGTTGCTGTCATTCGGAACCGCTACGTCAATGACTACAGCCATCTTCTTCTGTTTGTCTACCACCACTATGTCCGGTTAGTTAGCCACCACCATCTTGTCTGTCTGTATCTGGAAGTCCCACAGGATCTTAGGTCGGTCATTCTCCACCACCCTTGGGGTGGATCTCCCATTTTGACCTCGGGACTTCCAGGTTATACTCGGCACAGATGTTCCTGTACACTATGCCGGCCTCTTGGTTATGGCGTTCCATGTATGCCTTGGCTGCTAGCATCTTGCACCCTGCTGTTATGTGCTGGATTGTCTCTGGGGCATCTTTACACAGCCTGCACCTGGGGTCTTGCCTGGTGTGATAGACCCCAGCCTCTATGGATCTTGTACTCAGAGCTTGTTCCTGTGCTGCCATGATTAGTGCCTCTGTGCTGTCTTTCAGTCCAGCTTTGTCCAGCCACTGGTAGGATTTCTGGATATCAGCCACCTCCTCTATCTGCCGGTGGTACATACCGTGCAGGGGCCTGTCCTTCCATGATGGTTCCTCGTCTTTCTCCTCTTTCTTGGGTTTCTGCTGCCTGAGGTATTCAGTGATCACACGGTCGGTTGAGGCCATCTTCCTGATGTATTCGTGGATATTCCTTGTCTGTTCATGGACTGTGGTGCTGACACTCACCAGTCCCCAGCCTCCTTCCTTCCGCTTAGCATACAGCCTCAGGGTGCTGGACTTGGGGTGAAACCCTCCATGCATGGTAAGGAGCAATGTTCCTTCTAAGCTGTGCATGTGCGCAATTGCGCACTGCTGGCATGGTCTCTGCGCACAGAAAATCTGCGTTGCGCAGAAAATTAATACTTTAACAATTCTGTTTTGCAGTGTTAGTCAGTGAGTGACTGGTTGCTCCCATATGGGATTAGAACGATGCCACCTTATCCCATCGTCCAGCCAATAATGTGATTTACATTCGTATATATGTAGCTAATCACCATCGTTGACAGGTTATGACATCTTGTGTGTTTAAATTGTGTTGATAGGCCACGTAAAACCAGAGTTGTGATAAAAATAATATGTAATGTTTGGTTTTCTTCCTGAACACTATCGTTGTTTATATTTACTGCGGGAATAAAAGGTAAAAACAGTATTTTATAAGAAGAAAGGCTCGAAAACCTGTGAGCAAAAACAATCTCCACCCCCCTATCCCTTTCCTATTCGTCCAAAAAAGTACCATGTCTACCAATCAAAAAATGATATGGCAACGTGGTAGTTATGTGTAGTGTAGTTTTGTTGTGTGTCAGAACAATGAGGCGACTGCTGAGTGTTACAGGTGTTACAGCAGTGAAACATCTCCTGTTGTCAGGCCTGCAGGTATCAGGCTGTTGTTCTCCTTTTTCTCATAGTGGACAGAAATTATTTTTTGGAGCGGCACAAATAATTTGTGTGGCATCAGATTTGATGCAGAACAGCTGATTGTTCTGTAAATAGATTGAAATGTTTCTTTAAGAAACGCCTTGGCTGCATTTAAAAATATAGCTGCAAAAAACTTTGTTGTTTGCCAAACTCAGTTACTTTTTTTGAAGACTAAACTAAATCACGGGCAGGGCGTAGGTGTTGATGGCCTGGATCTTATTCTTACCGTTCAGCTGACTCCTCAGGACTTGCCTGAACCTCTGAGGGTACTTGGTGGTTGCAGCCTTTCCTAGGGGCCTCTTCGTGGTTCCCATTTGCCTGTGGGATCCCCAGGTACTTCTGTCCTCTACGTCTGCAGCGTTGCCTTCTGGTAGGTCTATTCCCTCAGTTCTGACTAAGAACTCATTTCTGACTGCGTGCCCTCTCTTGGGCGATCGTGGCTCAAGAGTTGGGAGTTCGCCTTGTAATCGGAAGGTTGCCGGTTCGAGGCCCGGCTCGGACAGTCTCGGTCTTTGTGTCCATTACTACAGTATACATCAAAAAATAATTTGATTTCTCTTTCAAAACGTGTCAAAAATTCACCAAAAACATAGATATTGGATTTAAAATTACGATTTACTGTTGATTCTAGAAAATATCACATATAAATTTAGTTTCTAAGTGTCATCTAACGTAGATTTCGGGAATATGTACTGGACTTCCAATTTGAATTAAGTGTGCTCCCTGTAAGATTGTTGGCTTTATCTGTAACTGTGAGAGACCAAGCAGCCAAAGCAAAGAGGACACAGGCAAAAAAAAATGTCTTCAAAAAGGGTTTTCTTAATTTTAACCCTCAAAAAGTCCAAAATTAACAAAATTCAAAAACATACTTAGCAGGCCCATAAAAGAGGTCAACTAAACATAAGTCTACAAAAAAGAATTTCCAGAAACTTAAACAAAGTGAGACACAACTTAACTCACAAACTGACCTAATCACAAAGACACATAAGGGTAGCTTTTATAATGATTTGGCCAAACCATTTGAACACAATAGGGGGGAAAAACAAACACTCTAATATTAACTAAGCACAGAATAACCTAACTAAACCTAAAACACCCCTGCTCCTGGTAAGCCCATGGTTAGTCCTGCCGAGCAGGCATTTTGTTCCCAGAGTCCTCAGCCACGCCTTTTGCCCAGACAGGAAACAGCCACTGCCCAAACCCAGGTAACTCAAAGAAAGAGAAACATAATTAATATAACAAAACATTTTGGAAAAACCATACAATGTTACTATGTGCGCGCCTCATAATACCAGTGTTAGGTTTAACCAAAGGATTAATGAAGAAAACTACAAAGCAAATTAATAAAGTAAAAAATTGACTAATTTACCCCTGTGTGGCTGATGCCATCACAGTAGCAAAACATCCAAAGAACCCTTATTAAACAAAACCCCTGATTATATTTACATCAAGATTATGTTAATTCTTGATCATATGTTGTGTATGAGCAGTTTTTACATGTTTATTTTACTTATAAGACATGAGACATGGTTCCAATCATTAACATGGATTTTATTGACAAAAAGATAACCCTTCCTGGAACAATCCAAGACCAATTAACACTTATGCATAAACAAAGGCACATAGAAAAAAAAAATCTAATTCAAACGCACATTTGAGCACAAAAGAAGGGGACACTGCCACCTCGAATCTGCCTTACCACATCTGGAACAACGAAAAGGGGACTAATTGAGGCACATAACCTGCAGGTTTAGAAGTAGCTCTAGCTTTCTGAACGTCTCAAATTTAGGGCTGCTGCTGGCCATTTGCGCTCCTTTGGAGAAATCTGCAATGTAATTATATGCAAAGAACAACTAGAGTAAAACAAAAGCCTCATTGTTATGCTGATTATACTTAACTGACAAATTAAGTCAGTCTATTACAATGAACTGAGATGAAGATAATACTTAAGACAATGCTACACCTATCGCAGGACAGAGTGACAGAGAAGCCTGTCAGCAGACAGTAACATACTAACTGGCCAGCACTAATGCTAGCTAAATGTGAATAGGATTTGCAGCCTATATTTCACTTTCCCCTATCAAGCAGGCCACTTGTGCTGTTGACACTGACCATGAACCAAAGACCAGTGCTACTGAACAGCAGATTATGTTATCCTCAGGATAAAAATAAGAACGTTTTATGCTCTCCACTTGTAGTCTGCAATTTTGGTGATCAATGTCAGAACCTTTGGATTGACTGCAAGGTTTTTCTTGGACGTGTTCCACTCCACTTTGGGTTTATCTTAAAGCACCGGTCGAATGAAAAATAAAAAAAATGAAAATGAAAAATAACAACTTCATTAAGAAACGGACTGGACTGTATGATTTTTACATTTGCAATGAATCTAAGTGTAGATTGAGCTTGCTTTTGAGTGCATGTTTGGACATACAGGTCATTGTGAAACAGAGAGGTGATGCAAAGATATTTGGTTAACCTGTGAGTCTATTGCAAATGCTGTTTCAGGGTAGTGAAACATCTGTGAACATCTACTACTCAAAGGTCTCTTTCTATAACTTGACAGGAGCATGAATCAAGGATATTACAGAGACAGCCATCTGAAACGCATTGCTGAGTCTTATGTGTTTTAGCTGCAAATAAAAGGAGATCTGATGATTTAATTTGGATTGCATAACTTTAGATTTCACTGTCTCATCATTCTTATGTTTTAGTGCATAAAATTGACTGGTGCCACCTTACCGCTGCTAGAATTCCAAGGTTGCTGCTTGGGCTACTGGATAAGAAATGTTCATGCAGTAATAAGAGCCAAACATCAGGATAAGTGCGTCGCTGAAGATAGTGATATGGCCATTCACAATTGCCTGGTCCACAGATAACATGAAGTGCTCGGCTGCCAAAGTAGAGTTTCCTGTTGTGTATTTGAACAAGAGACAAAGGGACAAAAAAAAAACAAGTCCACACATGACTCAAACAACAAACTGCAATGTTACAACTGATGTATATCAATATACACTGGCATGCAGTTTGGGCCTCCCGGTCAACTGCAAGGAGTCCAAATTTTTGCTGTGGGCCCTTTCTTTTTCTGTTCAAAAAAAAAAAAAATATGAAAATGATTTTATTTAAAATTAAATGTCATCTGTAACTTTATGCCATTTGGAAATTATTTCATCTTCCACTTGCTTAACTGTTCATATGAACCAAAATTTTGACCATAGGTGCCCAAACATTTACATTAAAGCACCACAACTGTGACAGCCGTAATCTTTTGACATCCTTAAATGCAGCACAATACTTGCCTTTACAGCTTACTGAATAAATTTGAGAACTCACACCACTAATCTGCAGAGGAAGAAAAAAAACCCTTATAAATCATGAAACCTGCCAAAATCCAAATACAGGCATGCAATGTACGTTTATATGTAGTCAAATAATTCACCTCATCTGCTTAGGTCTACTACCTCTCTACAAAATAAAAGAAAATACTTGGCTTATCCTTTACATGTCCATTACATTTTACAGGGCAAAGCTAGCACAATGGGCTACTTCTATTTCCCTCACTTCATCACGCAGCACATGTTGGTGCACACGAGCTAGAGTGGAACAGGTCGCCTATTAACTCTTAAGTTGCATACTTAATTTCACATTAAGACAAATGCATCAGTGGCAGCTGTTGTCGTGGGGCCCCTGACGGGTATTAGCGGTGTAGAAACTATCCGCGTAGCAACTGCTGTGTTTACACGGTCACAGAAAGCTGGCAGCTAACAAATTATCAAACAACAACTCTGCTAGCCAGCAAGCTAGCGGCTGGTCTAACTACACCTTATACTGATGGATGGCGTGCTTTGCCTACATAGCTAGGGATTCCATGCCTTTTACCGTCTCAGTAAACTATGAGCCATAGTGGTCAAGCAATGCCAAGTTAATTCTACTAAGCTGAGTTTGATATACTTGCCTTGCAGCAGTGCATGGATGATCTTTCACCAACGTCTCTCTTCCTCCGCGCTTTCCAAGCCATACACGTGACCTTGTGGTTGTTAGTTCAAATTCCTCATGTTGTTATGTGTCCCAACATCCAATAGCATGTCACACTTTTTTCATGACCGTGTCCTTACCCCAGGTGCAGAGACCTATCTCTGTTCAGGAATGTTGTAAATACTTTGAGATTTATATTAATTGCAATTCCTACCTCTACATTTATTTTTAAAAATATATCATTAGCACAGTGTGGCCGTGCAAGATTTTATATGTTTTTTTTTTTGTTTTTATTCCTATTAGTTATATTTTCACTTTTTACCTCTGAATTATTGAAAAAGAGCTAGATGACATTTTCAGCAAAATTATAATTCAAATACTCATTTAATAATTAATTGTTCTCATTATATTTTAGATCATTTTAATTATATTTTTCCATAGTTTGAACTGTTAAATTCAAATATAAATCTTTCAAATAACGGACAAATATTTGTGAAAGTATTTTAACAATCTAAATATGCATATGTACAGAAAAATATATTTAAAAAAACAAGAGAATTATGTTTTATTACATTTACAGTGATTTTATGTTATTTTACATTTGACATATAAAATCACATTCTATTTATGTAAATTTAATGATATTGTAGGAAAACAGTACAAAACTGTAACATACGCAGTAAAATACTTTGATTTTACAATTTGGTTTTACAGTGTGTGTCTGTATATAACAAAAGACCTTTTCATAATTTCAGATTTCCTTCAACAGGTAAATTTTCACAAGTTGTGGTGAAACAAGGTAAAGAAGGTAAGAGTTCAAGATTTCAGCAGTGTGAAGTAATATTGTTGACAATATATAACACATGCCAGAACTATTAGTGCCCCTATGAAAATGTACTTCCCAACTGCGGCTTTCTCTGTTTTGTTGTCCTATTTCTCACGCTTTCATCAATTTAAATTTTACAAGGTTTCTATTGACTAGATTTCTTGTCAGAGGGGGATACTATGAGATGCTGGCAGGGTGAGAAATAAAGGAAAGAAATCTAGCTCCCCATGCCCCACTATTACATTGAGTTAGTGATATGTGACTGTAAGTGTTATTCTTTCTAAAGAGCTTGGGTCAGTCTGAATTAAAATTTAGTTTCTGACAAGTTAGCGTTCCCTGTTGAGATCATTTAATGCACAGTATAAATGGTCGTAATTTAGATTTCTAGTATTTCAGATGTTTTTATTCTGCTTATGAGCTGACTCCAGAAAAGTTCTTATCATAGTTTATATGAAAATCAAAGAGTTCAGTATGTTTGAAAATGTGTCAGAGTAAAGCCATCCATGATAGATACAGTCTGACTTCTGTTTCAGAATTCTTCAAACGTGTCAGATAGCCTGTGCGTGTTCAGTTAATGCAGAAAGTCAATGACACGACTGTTTCTGTCTTATTGACATCTACTTTTTAATATTTTTGTTCAATAAGAGGCTCTCAACAAGTGTCAGCATGAGCTCAAAGCTAAGTTGAACAAGAGATTCGTGCATTTGTTGGAAGGGATTGCAGAAGAAGAAGACCAAACCCTTCTGAATCAGATCTACACAGAACTCTGGATCACAGAGGGAGAGACTAAAGAGGTCAATGAGGAACATGAGGTCAGACAGATTGAAACAGCATCCAGGAAACCAGACAGACCAGAAACAACAATCAGACAAGAAGACATCTTTAAAGCCTCACCTGGAAGAGAAGAACCAATCAGAACAGTGCTGACAATGGGGTTGGCTGGCATTGGGAAAACAGTCTTAACACAGAAATACACCCTGGACTGGGCTGAAGACAAAGCCAACCAGGACATCCAGTTCATATTTCCATTCACTTTCAGAGAGCTGAATGTGCTGAAAGAGGAAAAGTTCAGTTTGGTGGGACTTGTTCATCACTTCTTTACTGAAACCAAAGAAGCAGGAATCTGCAGCTTTGAAGACTTCCAGGTTGTGTTCATCTTTGATGGTCTGGATGAGTGTCGACTTCCTCTGGACTTCCATGAAACTACAATCCTAACTGACCCTAGAAAGTCCACCTCAGTGGATGCGCTGCTGATAAACCTCATCAGGGGGAAACTGCTTCCCTCTGCTCGCCTCTGGATAACCACACGACCTGCAGCAGCCAATCAGATCCCTCCTGACTGTGTTCACATGGTAACAGAGGTCAGAGGGTTCACCGAAACAAAGAAGGAGGAGTACCTTAGGAAGAGATTCAGAGATGAGGAGCAGGCCAGCAGGATCATCTCCCACATCAAGACATCACGAAGCCTCCACATCATGTGCCACATCCCAGTCTTCTGCTGGATCACTGCTACTGTTCTGGAGGATGTGCTGGAAACCAGAGAGGGAGGACAGCTGCCCAAGACCCTGACTGAGATGTACATCCACTTCCTGGTGATTCAGGCCAAAGTGAAGAAGGCCAAGTATGATGGAGGAGCTGAGACAGATCCACACTGGAGTCCAGAGTATTGGGGGATGATTGAGTCTCTGGGAAAACTGGCTTTTGATCAGCTGCAGAAAGGAAACCTGATCTTCTATGAATCAGACCTGACAGAGTGTGGCATCGATATCAGAGCAGCCTCAGTGTACTCAGGAGTGTTCACACAGATCTTTAAAGAGGAGAGAGGACTGTACCAGGACAAGGTGTTCTGCTTCATCCATCTGAGTGTTCAGGAGTTTCTGGCTGCTCTTCATGTCCACCTGACCTTCATTAACTCTGGGAAAAATCTGCTGGAAGAACAAGAAACAACCTCCTGGTGGTCTAAATTTTTTAACAAACCAAAACTTCAGGCTCTTCATCAGAGTGCTGTGAACAAGGCCTTACAGAGTCCAAATGGACACCTGGACTTGTTCCTCCGCTTCCTCCTGAGTCTTTCACTGCAGACCAATCAGGATCTTCTAGAAGGTCTGCTGACACAGACCAGAAGTTGTTCACAGACCAGTAAGGAAACTGTCCAGTACATGAAGAAGAAGCTCAGTGAGAATCTTTCTATAGAGAAAAGCATCAATCTTTTCCACTGTCTGAATGAGCTTAAAGATATTTCTGTAGCAGAGGAGATCCAACTATCCCTGAGATCAGGAAGCCTCTCCACAGATAAACTGTCTCCTGCTCAGTGGTCAGCTCTGGTCTTCATCTTACTGTCATCAGAAGAAGATCTGGATGTGTTTGACCTGAAGAAATACTCTGCTTCAGAGGAGGCTCTTCTGAGGCTGCTGCCAGTGGTCAAAGCCTCCAAGAAAGCTCTGTAAGTAAATATACACTCATCAATCAAAAGATAACTTTTTCATCATTGTTTGTCAAGAATTCTCTTATTATCTCCATAGATTGAGTAGCTGTAACCTCACAGAGAGAAGTTGTAAAGCTCTGTCCTCAGTTCTAAGTTTCCAGTTATCTAGTCTGAGACACCTGGACCTGAGTAACAATGATCTTAAGGATGCAGGAGTAAAGGCTCTGTTTGCTGAATTGGCAAATCCACCCTGTAAGCTGGAAACACTAAGGTCAGATGATATTACAGTTTTTTTTATTTTGTTTTTTATGTTATGAAGGAGGCGTTACCTACTAATACAAATCTCATTCATGATATAATGTGATTTAAACCTATTGTTGTTATCACTCTGTGATATTTCAGATATTTCTAACATTATGGCTTTTATGTACAACTAATCAATGTGCACCCAAAATAACAAGCTACTTTAAACACTCAAAATCCACGATTTAGTTTATTTCAAAACAAATTTGAACTTTTTAATTTTTCTCATATAGGGAAATGTCTGATGGGATCTGAAAGAATGTTGAAATGGTGATAATTATATCTTAAAAATGTATTAAATGAATTTAAATGAAGTTGTATAATTTGAGGAAAAGTGATGGGAAGAAAATTAAGAAAATCTCACCACAATATATATATACATAGATAAACATGAAATTATAATGTACAGTCAGTATGGTTTCAGACCAATCAGATCAACATCCATGGCATTAATGGAACTAATTAAAAATATCACCAACAATATCGATCAAAGACAATGTACACTTGGTGTTTTCACTGACCTAAAAAAATGCTTTTGACACAATTAATCATGAAATATTACTTGATAAACTGGAGTACTATGGCATTAGAGGCGTGGTGCTAGAGTGGGTCAGGAGTTATTTGAGAGACAGGCAACAATTGTGAAGGTTGGTGAATATCAATCAGTACCTGGACATTGTTTGTGGAGTTCCACAGGGGTCTGTATTGGGACCAAAGCTGTTTATCCTGTACATTAATGATATAAGTAAAGCATCTGATATATTACAGTTTATTTTATTTGTAGATAATACAAATATTTTTTGTGCTGGAGAGAATTCACAACAGCTTATGGAAATTGTCACACAAGAAATGATTCAACAGAAAACATGGTTTGACAGAAACAAGTTATCACTAAATTTGAATAAAACTACATTTATGTTATTTGGAAATTAATAAAAAAGATACTGGAGAAAAATTGTTGATAAATAATGTTGAAGTAGAGAAAGTTTCTCATACAAATTTTCTGGGTGTGATAATAGATAACAAAATCTGCTGAAAACCTCACATAAGAGCTAAACTGTGAAGAAGCATCTCTGTTATGAGTAAAGCTAAACATCCTTTGCCTTCCAAATCACTCCAGGTACTTTACTGTACACTTATACTGCCATATTTGGAATACTGTGTGGAAATCTGGGGAAATACATACAATACTTCACTGCAACCGTTGTGTAAAATTCAGAAAAAAGCAATCAGGATGATTACTAAAGCAGGAGACCACACTAACATTATGTTCTTGAAATTAAAATCCTGAAGTTTATGGATCTTGTAAAATACAAACTGCAAAAATTATGTAGAAAGCCAGATATAATATCTTACCAGGAAATGTACAGAGGGTTTCTTTGACAGAGAAGGGGACTATGAATTGAGGGGAAAAATTAAATAAAAAATCTGAAGACTCTTAAAGCACGGACAAAGGTTAAAACCTGTTGTGTTACCATTTGTGGGGTAAAACTGTGGAACAGCTTTGCTGTGGACCTACAGCAATGTTCCTGCATTAGTCAGTTCATAAAGATGTTCCGAAAACTGCTTTTGGAAGAATACGAAACTGATCAAGTTGATCACCCGTTGTCAATGTAACTATCCTAAAATGTATGTATCATTGTAGCTATGTTAATACATGTCCTTCATTCCTTGTTTATTGTGTGGGGTAAGTGATGATGGGAATTAGGGGTAACAATGAACAGTGGGATTTAATAGCATGTTGAGCATGGGGTAGGGACTAATAAGTATGTTATACTTCTTTCTACTCTATTTCGGACTCATTGTAATATCATGTCATTTAGACTCTATTTTATTTTCTTTATTTTATTTTTTTGTTTTGTCTGAGCACATACATGTGTGTATTTGCATATATATTCGTATTTATACATGTAAACACAAGTATGTGTGCTTGTATATATTGTTTTTCTGTATACGTCTGAAATAAAGATACAATAATCAATAACCAATTTCAGTATTGACTGAGACACTGAGATAATCCAAAAATATTAGCTAATTTAAAACTTGATTGGAACAATACATCTGAATGAAGTTACGTTAAAGTAACAGAATGCTGGGAAAGTGGTAGTAAATAGAAACTGGCCGTATCAAATATTTGAATGTTGTGTTCCCGTTATAACTGATTCTTTGTTTACCCGAGATACAGTTTTTTGGGTGAAAATATGAAAGGAAAACCTTCTTTTCTGTTTGTTTTTTTCATGTCTTCAGTCTTTCAGGCTGTCTGATGACAGATGAAGGCTGTGATTTTCTGGCTTCATTTCTGACCTCCCACCTCACCCATTTGAGAGAACTGGACTTGAGCTACAATTACATAGGAGACTCAGGAGAAAAGCTGCTGAACCAGCTTAGACTGGAGAGTATGAGGTAGTAGAGTGTGAAACACTGGAAACATTTCGTCTTGGAAGCATTTTGTATTTCAGTAAATTTATTAGATCTGGGAAGTAATCGTCATAGTACGGAAACACATTTAAAGGTTCCAAAGAGGTAAACCTATTTAGCAACAGTATAGTAATGTTTTGAGAGTCCTGCTTACAATAGAATCATGATATTATGGATGGTAAATGGCCTGCATTTGTATAGCGCTTTTCTAGTCATTAAGGACCCCAAAGCGCTTTACACTACATTCAATCATTCACACACACAGGCAATAGCAAGCTACATTGTAGCCACAGCCACCCTGGGGCGCACTGACAGAGGCGAGGCTGCCGGACACTGGCGCCACCGGGCCACCACCAGTAGGCAAACATGTGGTTAGTATCTTGCCCAAGGATATTTGGCATGCAGCCAGGAGGCAGCCTGGGATCGAACCACCGACCTTCTGATTAGTGGCTGACTTGCTCTGCCACCTGAGCTACAGCCACCCAGGATATTATTGTAGCGATCGTGGCTCAAGATATGGCAGTTCGTCTTGTAATTGGAAGGTTGCCGGTTCGAGCCCCGGTTCGGACAGCCTTTGTGTTGTTGTGTCCTTGGGCAAGACACTTCACCCGACTGCCTACCGGTAATGGCCAGAGGGACCGATGGCGTGATATGGCAGCCTCGCTTCTGTCAGTCTGCCCCAGGGCAGCTGTGGCTACAACTGTAGCTTGCCTTCACCAGTGTGTGAATGTGAGAGTGAATGAATAGTGGAATTGTAAAGGGCTTTAAAGGTCTCGAAAAAGCACTATATACATGCAATCCATTATTATTATTATAGCATACAATAATATATACAATTTAGGGTGAAAAATGTAGGAAACACTCTTAGACTAGAGGGTTTTAGTAAATCTCTGATTGTAGCTCCTTGGTCTTATTTGCAAGCGATCTGGTGTTGGTGTGGAAGATAGATGAGAGCATCTCCCTACATTCCTTTATCAGTGTGTAACAGTGTGTGTGTGAGAGCCATGTAATGTCCATGTGTGCATGCTGACTGTGCTGCTCTGACCCCCCTCCTCCTTTCAGGGTGGAGCCTGCTGGAGTCCGATGGTTGAGACCAGGTCTGAGGAAGTGTAAGTGTGTTTTTAATGGGATTCATGAAAACAAAGCAGCACACATTCAACCATCTTCATCATGTCAGGAGTCATCATCAAAGTGTCAATCAATGAACAGATGATGGATCAATAACTGCAGCTGGATTGTGTTTGTTCTCTCCATCAGATTCCTGTCAACTCACAATCGACACAAACACAGTGAACACAAAGCTCCAACTGTCTGACAACAACAGGAAGTTGACACTTGTGGAGGAGGTTCAGTCATATCCTGATCATCCAGACAGATTTGATGTTTGTTATCAGCTGCTGTGTAGAAATGGTCTGACTGGTCGCTGTTACTGGGAGGTCGAGTGGAGAGGAGACGTTTGTATATCAGTGAGTTACAGAAGCATCAGAAGGAAAGGAGACAGTGATGACTGTTGGTTTGGAGAGAATAGTCAGTCCTGGAGTCTGAGCTGCTCTGATGATGGTCCTGTTTTTGTCTGGCACAATAGGAGACAAACATGCATCACTACCTCCTCCTCTGTCTCTAACAGAGCAGCAGTGTATGTGGACTGTCCTGCTGGCACTCTGTCCTTCTACAGAGTCTCCTCTGACACTCTGATCCACCTCCACACCTTCAACACCACATTCACTCAAACTCTTTATCCTGGATTTTGGTTAGGGACTGGTTCCTCAGTGTCCCTGTGCTGAGTGGAGTGTAAAGAGTGTCTCCTGTTACAGAAACACTCTGACTGTTGAACAGATAGTTCAGTCTGTACATGTCTGTCTCTTTCACTCACAAACACGTTTTCAGATTCATGGATTCAATCAGTTGATGTTTGAAACTCTTCTAAATGATTCCTTGTAAACTTCTTCCTCTCCAGTCCTTTAAAGATGAAAGCTCCCATTATTACAGGATCCACATGTTGTTTTTCTGTCTTTTTCCACTCAAAGCTTCACAGTGAATATCAGTATGTTGTGTTTCTCTGAAGCTCAGTTTACTTTAAACCGTTTAGTTACTGCTAGCTATCTTCAGGCTTGTGCTGTGGAGACCTTATCAGTGCACCTTGGCTCTCCTGTGAATGAAGATGGAGAAAGCACATTAAATGACTTTAACAGACTGGTAGAAAACCCTTTCTAACATGTGACTTCATGTTCACCTATTGCTATGAGAATATTATTGCATTAACTTCAAATACATATTTGGAGTGCAAAACTGTTATAAGTTAAATGTAATTGTGATGAGTCGATATTATGTTTCTCTGTGAGTTTTCTTTATGTACTACATCCCCTTTGTATTTAAGGCAGACTATGGGTGTCAGAAATTGTTAAGGAAAATGTTCTAAAACACTTCTTCAGTAAAGACTCAGAGAAGAGAAACACACAGAACTTCTTGCTAGCAAGGGCAGCCTCCAGCACTGAGAGACTCGCCCTGAGCACTGCCCCGGTCTTTATTTATACTTCAGTGAGCGTTTGTTCTTTACATTGGAAATGTGGAGGTGTGTGTGCGTGTGTGCGTGTGTGTGTGTGTGGGGTCAGAGTGTGGCCCCATAAACGACTTCCCTTAACCTGCTGGTCTGGAAAGTCTAACAGTTCATCCATATGTAAAGAAGCACTTAAACTAAAACACACATAGCTACGTTAATCCTACCGTAAAACAATAAGACAAGGTACGAGCTCTCTCATACTCCTAGGATGTGGGGTGAACACCCTAGAGTGTTACAGACCTCCTAGGATGAGACATTCCTTCAATATGCCACCAACTATATACTTCTACACACAAATGATTACATGCAGCATTCTACCATATGCAAACTTATATCACTAAAAGATTATACTGACTACTAAGTACAATTTTCCATTGACAGAAATCTTCCCAAATTTCTCCTCCTGACTGTATCTAATAAAGTATGTCCATTCTAACTGAGAGTTGCTGTGTTACCTTTGTTATAAACTTGCATTTTATGTGTTTGTTTTGTGCAATCAACGCATTTGTTTATGTTAATTGACTAATCCCTGCTGCGATCGGTGCGTGGTTATGCAGCTCCAAAGTGACTGGTTCCAGCTGGAGAACCCGCCTATTAAATGGAGGCAGAAGCACTGCAGCAAGAGAGATCTCCATCATTTGCTAAGAATCTTGGAGGCTCTTAATCATGTCACTCAGGGGTGTGAAGTTCATCATCACAGCTGTAACACGATTACGTGACCGTAGTGGTAGAGGAAGACCACTGGCTGTTCTGGAGTGTGGATCAAAGAAACCATATTTGCCTAATGTGGATCTGAACACTGCGATACACAATCCACTCATGATCAGCAAGGCATACTGCACATCTGACAACAGGCAGCGCAGTCCAGCTTCTAAGCTGAGAAAGGTATCTACTTCCTTCCTCTGGAGGTTCTCCAAATGCCCCATACCGGGAAACCTACAAGCATCAACTTTGTCTGGCAGCTCATCCGTTGCCAAATGAATACTGTCAGGGAATCTTTTCCTGGCCTCTTTGTACATCACATCACCTTTATCCAAGACCAGATGAAGGTCAGCTGTAGTCATGTTTTCATTCTCATGAAGGAAAGCAAGAAATGTGAGTGAGTTACATGTGCACTCACTGTTTCTGGAGTCTCCATATTTGGGATGAGCCTGGCTGTGAGATGCACAGACATATGTTACAGAGGGCTGGTTTTCAATGTTCACTCTTTCTGCATGAGATGGTCCTGCCACATCACTGTGATGGCCTATTTTCACAAAATCAGCATAACCCACCATGTCTCTGCAGCGCAGGCACCTGAAGGTCTGACCCTTGCCTCAAACACCAGAAAGAAGTAAACCCATACTCAGCATGGATAGCAGCTTATGTCTAGCATGCGCGCCCAACAAAAGTGTTAGCGGGATTAACTGAATAACTGCTTTTCTGTAGACTTTCAGACTCACTTTGGTCATTAAGCTGACAAAGGGACCCAATGCAGTGATGGAGGAGAGATTGGTTTGCAAGAAGTTATGTTGCATGGTCGTATATATCATAAGTGGAAGATGAAAAGGGAAAAACAGCGAATGAAAGGATACCTAAAAACGGGAGGAGGGATCCTTGTCCGATAAGATGAGTCTGATATGCATTGGGGCTCTTCTTTCCTGTCTGTAATTTGTGTGTGTTTCTGTCTGTGCTTTAATGCTCTTCACCCTGGGGTTTCTATGCTTTTTGTTTGTTTTGCTTGCTTTTAATGTTATTTCTGCTTTTACATGTACTGTTCTGCTGTTTGTATGACACTGTGTAATAAATAACTGATAACAACCCAGCTTTGACCCCCACCAGTTTGCCTACATGGCTAACAGGTCCACAGAGGATGCAATTTCCACCACCCTCCCCTCAGCTCTGCATCACCTGGAGAATCCTGGGACTTAAGTAAGGATGTTCTTCATTGATTTCAGCTCGACCTTCAATACTATCATCCTAAACATTCTTATAGACAAGCTGGTAAACCCCTCTCCACATGTGCATGGATCCAAAAACTTCCTCACAGACCGATCACAATCAGTCAAGGTTGGCAACCAGAGATCATCCACCCTGTCACTCAGCACTGACTCACCACTGGGATGTGTGCTGAGTCCACTCCTATACACCAGTGACTGCACCCCGATGCACCCCTGCAACATCATCATCAAATTTGCACACAACACCACTCCTATGGAGCTCATCACCAACGATTATGACACCGCCTTCAGCTATGAGGTCCAGTGACTGTCAGAGTGGTGTAACTACAATAACCTCACCCTAAACCCCAAGAAAACAAAAGGAAGTAGTCATGGACTTCCGCAAAACAAGAACTGCCCCCCCTCCCCTCTCCATAAAAGATGACTGTGTGGAGAGGATCTCCTCCTTTAAGTTCCTCGGCCCCCACATATCTGAGGACCTATCTTAGTCTACAAACACATCAGCCCTAGTGAAGAAAGCCCAGCAGCGCCTCCATTTCTTGAGGGTCCTGAGATGAAACAGGTTGCAGACTGACCTACCGTGCCACTATTGAGAGTGTGCTGGTGCACGCCATTCCTGTGTAGTACGCTGGTTGCACAACAGCTGACAAGAAGAGACTAAGATAAGATAAGATAACTCTTTATTGTCATTGCACAGTCATACACAGTAGGATAGTACAATGAAATTGGAAAACTGTCCCACGTCAGCACTACACACAACACAACATGACACAGTAACTTAACTTAGTAATAAAATGAAGAATAACTGTACAAATATTGCACACTGTTATTAATGCACCTTGTTTTTATTAGAGATGGACCGATCCGATATTACGTATCGGTATCGGTCCGATACTGACCTAAATTACTGGATCGGATATCGGAGAAAAATAAAAAATGTAATCCGATCCATTAAATATCACGAAAGCACCTCACAAAACTTGCAACACGCCGTAACTCGCCTCAGAACGTTAGCACGTCGGAGCAGTATGCATCACGTGATAGAGCGGCTGTGGCATGCTGTCGGTGGTCTGGATAGCATTTGGAGCTTCGCTAGCAACCCGGCATTTCATCTCCGACAAAGTTATCCCCGAGAGAAGTAAAGCAAGTGTGTAAGTCCATCTCTGAATGTTTGTAAAGCATTCCTGCGTTAAGCTTAACGAGCGACTGCCTCTCGCTCTCCGGCTGCTACTTCAATCGTGAAACTGCTTAAATGATCAGCTGATCGGCTTTTCTGTGCGAGTCCGTCTCTGTTGTTTGTTTTTGGCCCACTTTGCAGCAGAAAGAGGAAACCAGCGGCTGAACAACAGCAGCACGTTTAAGCTTGATAAGCTGTTGTTAGAATTTATTTAATATTACTTTCTACACCAGGATCTTTTTCTACGCAGCTGACGGCTGGTAACTGTGCAGGGGCGGATCTAGCAAAGTTTAGCCAGGAGGACCGATAGGGCATGAACAGGGAAAAGGGGGCACAAAGACGTACTTTTCTTTCTTATTCTCATTTAAAATGTCGAGCTTTTAATAAATAATTATCTGAATCTTACACCCAAAGTTTTAATTTGATGTAAAATGAATAGAAGTCAATTACTGTATATAGTGACTATTAAGTCTAATATACCCTAGTAAGCTATAGTACTTTTTCCTTTGGGAAGGTACCATCTGTGCAGTCTGCAATTTTGTTGAAGAAAGATGTTGAATCTATTTAATATTTCTTGAAAAAATAATTGATTTCTGTGCATTTTTTTTCACACTGCAATCAAATTAAGGTTGATTACGTTGATTAAGCATCATGAGGTGAAGCGTGAGGGGTGGTTCCCTATTTTTTATTTATTTATTTTTGTTGTTGCTGGGAGTTGGAACCCTATTAGTTAGGTTGCTTAATATTTACGCTAAGTACTCTTTAAAATACCAGAATAGGGAGGATGGTGCAGGTTTAAGTTTATTAGATTGATCAGTATTGCTGAACTATGAAACATTTTTTTTGTATACAGGTATAAACAGAATAGCTTTAGTGTAGTTGTTGTTTTAAACTTGAGTATGAACTTGCAGACTTGCAAAATTGCAGCAAGATATTTAAAACACGTTTTGTTGATTAAAAATCACTATATCGGATTCATATCGGTATCGGTAGATATCCAAATTTATGATATCGGTATCGGTATCGGACATAAAAAAGTGGTATCGTGCCATCTCTAGTTTTTATGAATATAAATATTATTATTGTTGTTCCCCCCCCCCCCCAAAAAAAGGCCAGGGAAGTATCCAATCAAGTCAGCTGTTAGTACTGATCAGGGCTATTGCCCTGTTTTACAAGCTGTCCTTCAGTCTATTTGTCAGGGACCTCAGCAGCCTAAACCTCCTGCCAGACGGCAGCAGCTTACACACCCGGTGTCCTAGGTGTGTACAGTCCAGTGCCCTCTTGAGACACCGCGTGCTATACAGGTCCTTCAGGGAGGGAAGAGGATGTTCAAGTATTTTTTGGGCCATATTAATGACACTCTGAATTGCCTTTCTGTGTGCTGTGGTGCAGCTGGAGAACCACACACCAATGCAGTATATAAGCACACTTTCAATGGAGCAGCGGTAGAAGACGGTCAGCAGCTCCTTGTTCAGCTCCATTTTTCTGAGGATTCTCAGAAAGTGTAGATGGTGTTGGGCCTTCTTTAAAACCACAGAGGTGTTTGAGCTCCATTGGAGGTCTGTGTCTATGTGCACACCCAGGAACGTGAAACTGGACCCCCTTTCCACAAACTTCCCGTTGATGCTGAAAGGCTTATTAAACCCCGATTCTTTTGTTCCCATGATAGAACAGAGAAAACCGACTCATAGTGTGTTAAAATATTAATATTTATTTTTATTCAATCATCTTCCGGAAGAGAGAGACCCCTGCACAGCGCAAATGCCAGTTGCAGGATCTCTAACATTAGAATCATAAGCTGTGTCTCATATAGGTGTTATTTTGGTACTTTACACGTCACAACAGTCTCAAACATTGCTTATGTGGAAAAGTTCCTCTTTTCTGTGTCTTATCTATTAATAGGCCTGTGCACTAAAACTTCCTGTTTTTCAGTGTGGCTGAGCACTTAGTTTGTGAGTCAAAAGTGGCCTTGCGCTACAAAGCCTTCATTATTACCCTTTAGAGCCGGTCGGAGCGGGCACACTCTGCTTTTGCGTAACTATTTTAAAAAATCCCGGTAGCTCTGCTGCAACCACGTAATCGCTCGCAATAATTTTTTTTTGCATATTAAAACCGGAGGATTGTACTTACATCTTATATGCCATCAGCTTGTCCTATTTCAACATTTCCTTCACAGAAAGCTTTGCAAAATGTGCATAAAAGAAGCACTTGGCAAGCAAACAAAACATAATATTCCAGAAACACGCTGTTGCCAAAGATCCGATCAGCTGTATCGTAAACACTTCCTACATTGGAATAGACGTCAGCGTGAACTTTTGCATGTCCGCCATGAACTTGCCGAAACCGGAAGTGATGTCAGTTTTCCCGCAGAAAATGTAGTCTTTTTATACTATCTTTCTTTTGTGATTGTTAGTTTAAGTTAAGTTGTTTTATTGCGGGCTTTTTTAGTGTTGTCCGTTTGTCTATCTGGGGAGCTGACACAGTCCACTCTATGGGATGGGGTTTTTGTTGCCAGCGGTAAGCATCAGAAGAGAACGCCAGAAGAGGCGTGGTTTCCAGGTTGAAAGCTAAAATATAACAAAAGAGAGTATGCTTAAAACAAAACAAAACCTTTCATTTGCCCAACCCGTATCTGTCCCCTCAACGGGTTATGTTTGTGCATGTTTCCATAA